>NC_087357.1:52365100-52668130 GCF_030014295.1 Loxodonta africana | reverse complement strand
GCCAATCTTTCTGTTAATAGCTGAGCACTTAACAGTTTGTGTCACTTGGGGGCTCATTATAGAAAAATTACAATTTCCTAAATTTCAGGGTCCCTCTACTGTAATAGAACCACTGTATGTGCAGGCATCCATCTGGTATATTTACCTTGACCCCATGGAATTTAGGAGCAAGGGAAATTGACAGAAAAATGCTGATATATGAACTGCTGATGTTAATGTGAGTAATACACTCTTCTTTCTTTCTGATCCAGGAATCTCATGTTTTCTGCCAGCATCAGTGAAATCATGGCAGGATAACTTGTTCACTTGCAAGTAGGGTGAAATTTCATACCCTTTAAAGTTCTTGAAAATTGTGGTTATAATCTCAGACTCTTTGGATATAACAGCCATCGCATCTCACCATGACGTTTGTCTTTGTAGTGGAATTTAAATTGTTTGTCAAGAGAGTAACTACACATATGCATTTGAGTTTAAAATGTAGCAGTTCTGGATAGAAATATATTATTTCAAGGAGAAGGATGTCATAGGAGGTTAGTTTAGAGGCAGAAAAGTGGTGAATGCTTTCAGTCTATAGTTAGTTCTAACCCACACAAGGGACCATGAGGCTAAGTGGAGGGCCTAAGAAGTAGGTGAGTAGAGAGAGGCTCAGTTAACTCTGTAATTGCTGTGGCTGCCGCCACTGCAAGCAAAAGAAAAAAAAAAAAATTCTTGTAGACTTTTGTCAGGTCCCTGGGTGGCACAAATGGAGTGTATATGACTACTAAACTAAACGTTGACCCTTTGAACCCACCCAGTGGCACTACAGAAGACAGGTCTGGCAATCTGCTTCTGTAAAACATTACAACTAAGAAAACCCTAATGCACGGGGTTGCCATGAGTCAGAATTGATTCAACAGCAGTGGTTTTTTGTGTGTGTTTGTTTAGGCTTTTGCTATGGGAACAATAAGAGATGAAAACCCGTATGCATTGGGTCTTTGATGAACAAAAACCCCACAGCTAATGCCAAATTTTAATATACAAATAGAAAGATGTATAGTAATTGGAGAATTTAAGGTTCTGGGGAGTTTGAAGGGGATTGTTTAAAACATTAGAAGACAATCATTAGTAGATCTGTCAAGGGCAAGGTAGCAGATATATCAACTTTCATCAGCTCATATAAAGTGGTAGCCTGTTCAGAGAAGTTAGGAATCCAGTGTCCATGGTGTCCTATGGAACTGAGAAAGCCATTAAGATGTCCTTTGGTAATTAGCCCAGGAAAGTCATGAATAGCTCCTAATCTCTGAGAGAAAAGAGATTTACTATTTTCCATAATGTCATGACCTGGAAAATGCACTTGGCTATGACAAAGTTGAAGTTTATCTTTAGTGACTCTGCATTCCTCATATGCTAATGCTGTCAACAAATGGAGAGAATCAAGTCTCCAAAATTTTCAATCTGGAGAGCATAATAGAAGATTATTCACATATTATGTAAGAGTGGAATCCTAAAGGAATTTAATGTCTTGAACCTTATGGTTAAGCAATTGCAAGAACTAAGAGGGCATTTCTGGATAGCTGTAGGGGCATAGATGTCCATTCGTGTTGTTGGTTTTCCCAGTTGAATACAATAGATACAGTGAACTGGGTGCAAGGGAATACAGAACATACAGATCTACCATTGTAAAGTAAGCAGCTGTCTGTATATTCGAGTGCATACGGTTTTATCAGTGATTTACCACATTAGGTACTTCAGAGATAGAAAAGATGTACAGAAAATGTTTTCTCAGTTCTTTTGTCTGGTTGCTTTAATAGTATTCAAGGACTAGCCATTTAGTTGAGTTATATTTCATAAATTTCAGCACTAAACATGAGAGTGAGGGAACTAACAGGTTCTGTTCTGACAAAAATAACCTATGTCCAATAATACTGTAAGAAGCCCTGGTGGCACTGTGGTTAAGCACTTGGCTGCTAACTGAAAGATCGGTGGTTTGAACCCACCAGCCATTCTGGAAGAGAAAGATGTGGCAGCCTGCTTCTGTAAAGATTATAGCCTTGGAAACTCTATGGGGAGGTTCTACTTTGTCCTATTGGGTCACTATGAGCCAGAATCAACTCCAGGCAACAGGTTTGTCTTTGGAATAATACTGAAGGTAAGTTAGGACAAGGATTTGAGTTGAAGGAAGATGATCACAGCCTTCAGTTAATTTTTTATAACTCTAAGATAGTAACCGGCATGGGTTTAGTTCTAGTGTATTTTAAAAAAGAAAAAGAACCAACCTTAATAAGAAGGTATTTGTGTATATTTTTTATATAATTCAAAAGCAGTTTGAATGGGTCTTCCACTTTGGGGGATTATTAAAAGTGTACTTTTGTATAACCTGTGAATAGCTGATGTATCTACCCTACCATAGGAGGCTCCTTCTCTCAGAATTCTACATCCCAAAATAAAATACTTGCAGTTCAGATCTTTTTCTCAGTTTTTACGACTACAGTTCTTAAAATCATGCATGGATAGTGTCCCTCCTTTTTATTATATGATAGTGACACAAAGGAAACCCTGGTGGAGTAGTGGTTAAGTGCTATGGCTGCAAACCAAGAGGTCGGCAGTTCAAATCCACCAGACACTCCTTAGAAACTCTATGGGGCAATTCTACTCTGTTCTATAGGGTCGCTATGAGTTGGAATCTACTCAATGGCAGTGGGTTTGTTTTTTTTTTTTGGTTTAGCGACACAAACTGGAGTCAGGCACATATTAATAATACTTTATTCAGATGATGGAAAAGCATTTTTCATAAAAATGATTTTGAATCTTAACTAAAACTACCTTTCTTAATGTGTAGTATTTTTTCCACGAAAGTTATCAGATTCATAAATTCAAACCCAGAAAAGTCGATATTGTTCCTAAAAGAAAGAAATGAAATGTTGAAGATAATATATGTTGAAAACATCTAATACTGTATTATTTTAATTGGACTCCATTATTTTAAAACTTTATTGTTCTGATTATTATAAATATAATACATGCTTCTAGATACTTTGGATAATACAGAATACAAGGCAAGACAAATTATAATTTTACCAACCAAAGATAAAGTTTTATTTTTATATTTAAAATTGAATATATCTTACGAAATAGAATCATGTTTGTTTGTGCAGATAGATATCCTACTTTTTTTCCACATGCCATATTATGAACCTTTATTTCCTTTTTATGGAATACTCCAGGAAAATGTAATTTTTAAGGGTAACAAATCATTTGATCATAGAGTTATATCACTGTTTATTTCACTATTTCACTGCTGATGAACATTTAAGTTTTCAATTTTTATCATAAACAATTTTTCAATGAATATCAATGTGCATAACCTTTTTGGATATTTCTTTACAGTAATTTTCTGGGAGATTAATTACTCTGTCAGTGACTGAGCATCTTTGTGAATGTATGTGCTTTCTTCACCTCTTCTTCAAAACTCCTAATTTCTGTTTGTGTACCATAAGAAATATTCACCCACAAATACCTTTGCTGTAATTATTGACCAAACTTCTGTGGTTTCCCTTATTCATGAATTATTTTAGCACATGACATCTTTACTTTATTATACCCTTTTTCCTATCATTGACTTTTATGATTTCAACATTTCTGGAGATGGCACAATTCACATCCTGATCGTATCAATTCAGAATCATCTTTCTCATTCCTCCATTTCCTACTAAATCCTATCTAAAAACAAGGAAAGAAAAGAATACCTAAACCTGTTGCTGTTGAATTGATTCCGACTCAAAGCAACCCTTTAAGACAGAGTAGAACTGCCCTCTATAGGGTTTCCAAGGAGCGCTGGTGGATTCGAACTGCCAACCTTTTGGTTAGCAGCCAAATGCTTAACCAACGCACCCCAGGGTCCCCAACCCTATCTAGTACCCTTCAGATTTTTAATTCTGTGCCTATTTTAATGGTGGAACCTAGCAAGTCTTGGATCTCATGAAGACATCCAATTAATTTACCTAATTGTATTTTTACTATGGGTAATCCCCATCTTATCCTCATTCCTCTCCTTACTCGGTTTTGTAAACATCTGAATTTTCTCATTTTTATCTCCCTACAGTATACTTGCACTTGAACACTGGCATACTTGGGAAGAAAAATCCAGACTCTATTGGCTAGTCTCACATAAATTTAAGGTCACAAATAAAAAATGGTCTTTCAACAGGATCTAGCACTCTACTACATCTTTATAATATGCTTTACATTCTCCAAATTTCAAGCTTTATGCTTTCCCCTAATTCTTCATAACTCTCTCTCTCTTTCTTCTATTGCTTATTGAGAAAATGAAAGTCATCAGACTATCTCATTTTCAGCCAACAAAAGTAATGACCTTCAAGCATCTGTACTTATAAACAAATCAGTAAATTGACCCTAGTATTATAAAGGGCAGTGCTTTTGTATGCTCTCTAGTTAGGAATCTCCATTACTTTTTCAACATACATCTCTCCCACATCCTCCTGAGTCATCAGTTACTCTTTTCCCTTCTGGGTGGATTGTTTTGATCAGTATTCATATTGCCTGTAATAATTCCTTTCTAATAAAACAACTTGAATTAACTTCACATCCCTCTCCCAGATCCTGCCTTCCTTTTCTGCTCCCTTCAACAATATTTTTATCCTCACCTGACCTGTCCTCCATACCCTCCATTTGTTCTTCTATAGCACCTATTCTTGAAGCTGTTTGTCAAGGTTTCCAATAATCTGTCCATTGCCAAATGTGCAATGGTCACTTCTTTCTTCCTATTTTGTATGATCTCATCATATTTGACACAAATATTTCCTCCCTCCCTGAAAACATGTCCTTTTGATATCTGTGATACCACCCTCCTTATAAAGTCTAATATGTTGCTATCTACTCCTTTTTAATCACCTTTCCTGGTTCCCCTCTGTTCATTCTCCCAAAGTTGTAGTGATTCAGGGTTCAGCCCTCAGTCCTCCCCCACCCCTTTTTTTTCTTTGTTGGCATACTTTCCTTAGGTCATTCTATCGAGCGAGTCTCAAGGCATTAAATCTATTTGAGATATTCTCATCTCCTTGAAAATTCCTGATGCATAAGTCCCACTGCCTAATTGATATTTCTACATATTTAATGGATACCTCAACTAAAACAAAAATTCCTATTCCTCCTCTTTTTTCACTCTTCCCCATATCAGGAAACGGCCCATCATTCCCCCAAAAGTGAAGGCAAATTATAGTTTATTTTCTTACTTGAGTCCATATCTTATCCGTCAACAAGTGTGGTTGATAATAGCTCCAAGAATAGGCTGGTATTTCTTTTCTCTGTTTCCTTTGGTGCCTGCTCCAGTTAAGCTACTCTCTCTTATCTGATCTATTAAACTTTTGTCTTAGTTCACAGGCTGTTCCAGCAGACAACCAAACCAAACCAAAACCACTGCCATCAATTCTGACTCATAGCAACCCTATAGGGGACAAAGGGATTAATAATAATAATAATAATAATAATAATAATAATAATAATAATAAGTCAAACAATGTTGCTTAAATCTCTACAAAGTCTTTCTATTAATATAGTATTATCTTTTGGTCAGGAGGTGATAGAAGATCATGTTTATGACACTTTGAAGATTAGGGACATGTATGGAACTGTTGAAGCTCAGTTATGGAATATGTAAATGGAGGTTAAGAAGTTTTTGCAAGGCAAGATGGATCCAGAATATCCTTAAAGAATATAGCAGTGGTTGAGACTCTCTGCTGGAGAACAAGAGCTAATCTCCCCCCACCCCCCCAAAAAAGTACAGAATTTTAGGTGGAATTTTTCTTATTTTCTCAGAGATTTACACCCAAACTATATACAAAAAACACACAAAAGGTACCACATTCTATATCTGGGGAAGTGTCAGTCATCTGCCAGTCCTTATAGCCATTCACATCCCTGCAGGGCTCACCAAGAGACAGGAGTTTGGATCCTACTACCATCCACCTTCACCCCATGACAGTGTCTCTGTTTGTTTTAGTCATCTGGTGATGCTGTATCAGAAATACCACAAGTGGATGACTTTTACGAAGAGAAGTTTATTTCCTCACAGTAGACTAAAAGTCCAAATTCAAGGTGACAGCTCCAGAAGAAAGCTTTCTCTCTCTGTTGGCCTTCTCATCCATCTTTCCCTGGACTGGGAGCTTCTCCACACCAGGACCCTGGGTCCAAAGGATGTGCTCTGCTCCTGGCACTGCTTTCTTGGTGGTATGATGTCCCCACTCTCACTCTCTGCTAGCTTCCCTTTCCTTTTATCTCTTGTAAGAAAAAAGGTGATGCACACCCTAAGGAAACTCCCTTTACATTGGATCAAGGATGTGACCTGGTAAGGGTGTTACAGTCCCACCCTAATCCTCTTTAACATAAAATTACAATCACAAAATGGAGGACAACCACAGAATACTGGAAATCATGGCCTAGCCAAGTTAATACACACATTTTTGGGGGGACATAATTCAATCCATAACACTGTTGTTGAATAAGGAAAAGACAGAAATGCTCTCAGCTTTGGAGTAGTATAAATTATGTGCTTTCATGAGAAGAGGAGACAGGTATTTTCCCCACTCGAATCCAAGTGAGGGAGGTGTTAAGTGACTAACTCACATAAATTACCGGTGCCTGTTATGCATTGTGTCCCCAAAATGTGTGTCAACTTGGCTAGGTCATGATTCCCAGTATTGTGTGATTGTCCACCATTTTGTCATCTGATGTGATTTTCCTATGTGTTGTAAATTCTGCCTGCATGATGTTAATGAGGTAGGATTAGAGACAGTTATGTTAATGAGGCAGAACTCAAGCTACAAGATTGGATTTTGTGTTAAGTCAATCTCTTTTGAGATGTAAAAGAGAGAAGCAAGCACACAGACATGGGAACCTCATACCACCAAGAAAGTAGTGACAGGAGAAAAGGGCTTCCTTGGGACCCGGAACCTCTGAGCTGAGAAGCTCCTAGTCCAGGGAAGGATTGATGGCAAGGACCTTCCTCGAGAGCTGACAGAGAAAGAAAGCCTTCCCCCGGAACTGACACCCTGAATTTGGACTTCTAACCTGCTAGACTGTGACAGAATAAATTTCTCTTTGTTAAAGCCATTCGCTTGTGGTATTCCTGTTATTGGAGCACTAAATGACTAAGAGAGTGCCTATAAGAAGAGGAATCTGGCATCTCAGTTTCTGACTGGATGTTTACTTTGCTGAAGATCCTGGAGGTGTTCCCTAGTGCCGTTAGTGGAGCAAATGTGGTAGGAAAGTCTTTAGGAGAGTGTTCTTGCAGACTAAAAATATTACTAATTGTCGTATATAGTCTTTTTCCACCCACTGCAGGAAATGAGTGATGCTTAGAGTGTATTCTCACAAGTTTAAGAGCATACTGAAACACAGACATAGTATAACCTTCTATTCTAGAGATTCATGAGGATGAGGAGCATGCTAGGGTAGTCCAAGTCAGCAGGGCTTAAAGGGATTGTGATCTAGGGAAACTAGGAATGGAAAGGGGAAATCCCTATTCAATTACAGTCTTAATACCCTTGGAGGGTGAAGGGGATCCCAGTGTTTTCATAATTCCATGTAAAAGATATGAACAACATCAAAGGAATTAGAGGTTTAGAATTGCTCAAGCAGCTTATGAACCAAAAGTGGGATGTACAGCCTCAAGAAAGCCCAGTGGCAAGGCCAAAGAGAGAACTGGCTGTCCATTTGGTAGAAGGAGAGAGGTTCTTAACTAACCAAACCATCAATAAGGGACACACCACGTGGTGGAAAAGTGTATCTCACTATAGTAGTCATAATTTGATATCCAAAGATTTGAAATCCTTTGATAAGTCAATATAAAAGCTATCACCTGAAGACTGGATTGGGAATGCAGCATCAGAGTCTGGGGCTGCTGTACTAGCTCCTCTCATAGATGCTGAAGAGGCATAGTTTCAAAGCAGACCCTTTAAGAAATTGCTATTAAGGCATCACCTGGGAGCAAGTCAGAAATGCAAAATCTCAGGCTCCACTCTTGAGCTAATGTGTTTTAAAAAGATTTCCTGGTGTTATGGATTGAATTGTGTACCCCCAAAATATGTGTCAACTTCGTTAGGCCATGATTCCCTGTATTGTGTGGTTGCCCTCCATTTCATGATTGATGTAATTTTCCTATGTGCTGTAAACCTAAACTCTGCTTGTGGTTAATGAGGCAAGATTGGGTCATGTTAAAGAGGGTTAGGGTGGGATGTAACACCCTTACTAAAGTCATATCCCTGATCCAATGTAAACGAAGTTTCCCTGGGGTGTGGCCTGCGTCACCTTTTATCTTACAAGAGATAAAAGGGAAGAGAAGTGAGCAGAGAGATGGGGCGTCATACTACCAAGAAAGCAGCGCCAAGACCAGAGTGTGTCCTTTGAAGCCAGGGTTTCTGCATGAAGACTTCTATACCAGAAGATTCATGACAAGGACCTTCCTATAGAGTCGACAGAGAAAGAAAGTCTTCCCCTGGAGCTGACACCCTGAATTCGGACTTCTAGCCTAGTAGACTGTGAAAGAATAAACTTCTGTTTGTTAAAGCCATCCACCTGTGGTTTTTCTATTATAGCAGCACTAGATAACTAAGACACCTGGTGAGTAGTAAGCACTTTGAATTTTGAGAAGGACTGCTCCAAGGTGGTGGTTATTAAGCTTGTCTTACGCAAAAATCTCTTGGAGATCTTTTGAAAATACTGATTTCTGGATCCCACATCCATAGATCTCAATGCATTCTGGGTGCTGGCATTTTAAAAAAGTCTACCCAAATTATTTTATTTTAGTATACAGACAAGATAGAGAACCACTGTTGAATCCTATTATTCTTAATGAAGAGGAAGGTACATGATGCAAAAAAAAAAAAAAATACTAGCTTACAGCACCTAGAGACCAGCTTTTCAATTTACAGTCAGTCACCTCACAGGATATACACCAGGATAAAGAGGCCTTGGACAGATCCATCACCTAAAAACTTCATATGTTTAATTTAGGCTTTCCCCCCATGTCATGGATTGAATTGTGTCCCCCAAAAATGTGTCAACTTGGCTAGGCCATGATTACTGGTATTGTGTGATTATCCACCATTTTATCATCTGATGTGATTTTCCTATGTGTCATAAATCCTACCTCTATGATGTTAATGAGGCAGAATTAGAGGGAAAAAAAAAGAGGAAGTTATATAAATGAGGCAGGACTCAATCTACAAGATTGGATTTTGTCTTAAGCCAATCTCTTTTGAGATATAAAAGACAGAAGCAAGCAGAGAGATATGGGGACCTCATATTAACAAGAAAGCAGCACCAGGAGCAGAGCTCATTCTTTGAACCTGGTGTTCCTGCGTGGAGAAGCTCCTTGACCAGGGGAAGATTGATGACAAAGACCTTCCTCCAGAGCTGACAGAGAGGGAAAGCCTTCCCCTGGAGCCGATGCCCTGAATTCAGACTTCTAACCTACTAGGCTATAAGTGAATAAATTTCTTTTTGTTAAAGCCATTCGCTTGTGGTATTTATGTTAAAGCAGCACTTAATAACTAAGACACCCCATTATACTTTAGTGCCACTGGGCTCTGGGACTTTGTTAAAATAATCCAGAAATTGATCTAAGAGTATTCTCCAATTTCCAAACCCCAAAAATGGGAGCTGGGGTAATTCCATCCTTCCAAAAATGTTAAAATTTCCTCACTTCTTCTATAAACCGTCTCATTTTAAAGGAAGTCATTCAAAATCAGAACTTCTTGTTATAGCCTTGTCTCAGGAAATGAACTCCACATTTCTATGTTTGCATGACTAAAGGAAATTCTTCAAGACATTTTTTTTCAGCATTGGAAAACACTGGGGTGGTCTATTGCAAGGTGGAATTTTTATTTCTACTTAGATTTAGTTGAACACTTATCTGTTAAATGAGAGAAAAGATCCAAACTGACCTCTGCAGAGCAACCCGTTTTTGACTTTTTTTGACTTCTTAATCTGTTGATACCCTATCTGTTCAGTTTGTTTTTCTTTGTGTTTTAGGTTCTATTACCTAAGACAGCTTTTAAAAATTGGCTTCTTTATCTCCCTGGAAGCCCTGTCTGGTTTTAGGTACTGGTGCTTGTTCCAGGCTGATTTGTGAGTCTACCTGGTGGGAAAGACTGTTTTATTTCCCTCAGGATATCAAGGTTCAAAAATGGACACTACAAGAATGCAACTGGACAGACTGTTCATAACCAAAAAAACAAAACCCAGTGCGGTTGAGTTGATTCCGACTCATAGCGACCCTATATGAGACTGTTCATAGTCACTAGGAAATGAGAGAATTTTAATTTCTTTAAGGAGCCCTGGTGTTGCAGTGGTTAAGCACTTGGCTGCTAACAAGGTTGGCTGTTGGAGTCTACCAGCAGCTACTTGGGTGAAAGACGTGGAAGTTGGCTTCTGTAAAGATTACAGCCTTGAAAATCCTATGGGACAGTTCTAGTCTGTCGTACAGTATTGCTATGAATAATAATCCATTTAATGGCAACAGAGTTTTAATTACTTTCTTTGGAGCCTGGGAAAGCATAGCTGCAAGCCCCAGTAACTGGTCTAGATCTTCAAGTTCCAGTGTTTTTCTTTGGCCTGACCCAAGTCATAGTACTTTCAGTCACCTCATATGTATGTGAAAGATGCACAGTAAATAAGGATGACCAAAGAAAAATTGATGCCTTTGAATTATGGTGTTGGTGAAGAATATTGAATATACCATGGACTGTCAAAAGAACACACAAATCTGTTTTGGAAGAAGTTCAACCAGAATGTGCCTTAGAATTGAGGGTGGCCAGGTTTTGTCTCAAGTGCTTGGGACATGTTTTCAGGAGGAACCAGTCCCTGGAGAAGGACATCATGCTTGGTAAAGTAGAGGTCAGCAAATGAGAGGAAGACCCTCAACAAGATGGATTGACACAGTGGCTGCTATGATGGGCTCAAGCACGGCAAGGATTGTGAGGATGGCGCAGAACAGGGCAGTGTTTAGTTCTGTTGTACAAAGGGTCGCTATGAGTCATGTAACATGTAAAAACAACATGGGGCATAGACACTGAATTTGTTGTTGTTATGTATTTTCAAGTCAGTTCCAACTCATAGCAGCCCATGTACAACAGAACTAAATGCTGTATGGTCCTATGCCATCCTCACGATCATTGCTATGTTTGAGACCATTTTTGCAGCTGCTGTGTCAATCCATCTCGTTAAGGGTCTTCCTCTTTTAGACTTACTGTTGACAAATAAAGGCTGATAGCTTTTTGTTGAAAAAGATACTTCTTACTGTCAAAGGTTTGTAGGATTTAGGTGCAGTTTCTGTCAAATGTACTAGAAGGGTATGTTCTCTGAGGATTCACCAAGGTAATAATATTTTTTTATTAAACATAGTCTACATTTTTCTTTTTCATGAGCCTATTTTGAAAGCTAGTCAGAGCATTTAGTCTATATGATGTCCTAGCAGCAGAAATAGTATGGTATGTATTCTGCCAGTTCCACATTTCTTTGTCCACAGCCAATTCTTTTTCGTTTTCTCACCTTTCACCTTCTCTTGGTATATGCATTCCCATCTTTTCCCTGTATTTCAGAATCTTTTCAGTATACTTGTAGATAAGTAGAAGTATAAGAATGAATTTAGAGATTAGAAGAGAAAGGACATTTTGTTTAAATATTAGATTTATTTATATGAAATTCCTTGTATTTGAACATTTTGGAAATATAAAAATGACATTTACATATAGTTGAGCCTAATAAGCAAACACACAGAAACAAATAAATAATATACCATTCTTACTATATTTTGAATCTTAATAGTTATTAGTTATTGTATCCAGAATAGCTGAGAGGTTTTTTTTTTTTTCAAATATAATACAAATAATATGTAAGCCATTATTTATTTCTCCAGACGTCTTATCAACCTGGTTATATTTTTGGTAGCTGACAATCCTTCAGCTGCTTCATTCACCTGTAATTTCCTTTTTGGTCAGCCTTTCATTGATTGAAGTCACTGGTCTTGACCAATAAATCCCTTTAGATTGCAGCTTCCCCTAATTACTTCAAAACAGGATGGGGCTTGGGATATTCTTTATGGTTCCCGCTACTTTCTAAGGTGGATGGATACTGTTATGTGGAAGACTTTTTTTTTTTTTTCTGAGAACTTTGATGCATTAGAGAATATAAATTGGTTTGGGGCACTGGTGAAAGCTAAGTTACTCTGTGTATACTTGGGGTTAAAGAGAAGATGCAGCTCATGGGTTTAGGCCATTCAGTCTTCAATAGGTTCTTTTCTCCTAATTCCCACAATTCTCAAAAAAATTGTGATACAACTCACAAAAATGCTTACTATAATTAGATTTATTTTGAAAACTAGTGAAGCAGCTGAAATTACTGTTACGGTGAAATGGCAGATGGAAGACCAAACCTTAAAAACAGAGTAGGCTCAATAATATCAGTCTTAGAAACAAGCAGATTGAGGGGAACTCTTTGCACAGAGTGTAGAATTTGGTTTTACAGCTCAGTTTAACTAGCTCTCCAAAGAGCAGGGGCTCCCTAGCTGGCATCTGTGCTACACAACCATTAAGTGACTTTAAGGGTAACATCAAGATTAGAACAACAAGGAATTTTCATGTGACTCAGCTGACAACCAAATAGTTGCATATATCCTTCTATCCCTATGCTTGTTGTTTCAAAGATGGATGCTTCAAATATTTCTGCATTTTATGAAAAGTAAACATTTAACGAAGTAACAGGGAACCCTTATTCCAGAAAGTAGCATAGATGCTTCCAGTGTTGATAAATCTCTCTTCCAGTGTTGATAAATCTCTCTTCCAGTGTTGATAAATCTCTCTTCCAGTGTTGATAAATCTTTACCTTAAGGTAAAAGATTTTATCTTTTACCTAAATTTTTTTTTTCTTTTTTCCGAAGAGTGCCTTTTACTTTACAGAAAAAACGTTGGTTTAGAAGTAAGCACTTTTGAATTCATTCAAAAGAGCAAAGTAGTTTTGGAATCTATTTTAAAATAAATTTTTGTTTTATTCATTAATAACTAACAATAGAAAAACAAAAAATAGTTTCACTGTAAAGATTACCACTTAGACAAATTCAGATATGTTGTGAAGATCTACATAAAAGTTAAATATTTCTAAATTTATGATTCGAAGTTCTTCAAATGAGTACTCTAAAATAAGTGTTACTGATATAATTTCTTTTTTCACATAGTCTACTTTGAAGTTTTTTTTTTTTTTTCTCGACTGTACTTCAGATGAAGGTTTACAGAATAAACTAGTTTCTCATCAAACAGTATACATGTTGTATGACATAGGTTAACAATCCCACAGCATGTCAACACTCTCCATTCTCACCCTGGGTTCCCTATTACCAGCTTTTCTGTTCTCTCCTGCCTTCCAGTCCCTGCTCTAGGGCTGGTGCGCCCCTTTAGTCTTGTTTTGTTCCATGGGCCTGTTCAATCTTTGGCTGAAGGGTGAACCTCAGGAGTGACCTCATTACTGAGCTGAAAGGGTGTCGAGCGCCATTCTCTCAGGGCTTCCCCAGGCTCTGTCAGGCCAGCGAGTCTGGTCTTTTCTTTTTGAATTTTGAGTTTTGTTCTACATTTTTCTCTAGCTCTGTCTGGGATGATCTATTGTGATCCCTGTAAAAGCAGTCAGAGGCGGTAGCCGGGCGCCATCTTGTACTGGACTCAGCCTGGTGGAGGCCATGGTGGATGAGGTCCATTAGTCCTTTGGTCTAATTTTCCCTTGTATCTTTCATTTTCTTCATTCTTCCTTGCTCCCGAAGGGGTGAGACCAGTGGAGTATCCTAGATGGCCACTCACAGGCTTTTAAGACCTAAGATGCTACTCATCAAAAGTAGAATGTAAAACATATTCTTTATAAACTATGTTATGCCAATTGAGCTAGATATTACCCAAGATCATAGCCCCCACAGCCTCCAGCTCAGTAATTAGGTCCCTCAGGGAGTTTGGAAGTGTCTATGGAGCTACCATGACCTTGCCTTGTACAGGTTGTGCTGGCTTCCCCAGTATTGTGTACTATCTTACCCTTCACCAGAGTTTCCACTCATCTATTGTCTATTAAGTCTTTTTCCATCCCTACTCCTCCCCTCCCTCATAACCATCAAAGATTGTTTCTTTTTGTATGTAAACCTTTTCATGACTATTTACAGTAGTGGTCTGATACAGTATTTGTCTTTTTGTGATTGACTGATTTCACTCAGAATAACGTCCTCCAGATTCATCCATTATGAGATGCTTCACAGATTCATTGTTGTTCTTTACTGTTGGATAATACTCCATTGTGTGTATGTACCACAGTTTGTATATCCATTCATCTGTTGATGGGCATCTAGGCTGTTTCCATCTTTTTGCAGTTGTGAACAATGCTGCAATTAACATAGGTGAGCATATTCCTGTCCATGTGATGACTCTTTAGGATATATTCCTAGGAGTGGGATTCCTGGATCATATAGTATTTCTATTTCTAGCTTTCTAAGGAAGCGCCATATCATTTCCCAAAATCATTGTATCATTCTGCATTCCCAACAGCAGTGTATAAGAGTTCTGATCTACCCTCAGCCTCTCCAACATTTGTTATTTCCTCTTTTATTCATTCATGGAAGTAATGCCGGGGTGAGATGGCATCTCATTGTGGTTCTGATTAGCATTTCTCTAATAGCTAGAGATCATGAGCATTTTCTCATGTGGCTATTGGCCACTTCAGTGTCTTCTTTGGTGAAATGTCTATTCATTTCTTTTGCCTGTTTTTAATTGGATTATTTGTTTTTGTTGTAGATGTGTTGGATTTGCTTATAGATTTTAGAGATTAGACCTTTGTTTGATTTGTAATAGCCAAAATTTTTTTCCCAGTCTGTAGGTTCTCTTTTACTGTTTTGGTGAAGCCTTTTGATGAGTGTAAGGGTTTAATTTTTAGAAGATCCTAGTTATCTAGCATATCGTCTGGAGCTTGTGTGTTGTTGGTTGTGGTTTGTATCCTGTTAATACTGTGTATTAGAGCTTCTAGCATTAATCCTCTTTTTCTTCTATGAACTTCATGGTTTTTGGCTTTGTATTTAGGTCTTTGATCCACTTTGAGTTAGTTTTTGTATATGGTGTGAGGTATGGATCCTGTTTGAATTTTTTGCCAGCACCATTTGTTAAAAAGACTGTCTTTTGCCCATTTGATGGACTTTGGGCCCTTGTTGAAGATCAGGTGACCATAGGTGGATGGATCTACATCTGGGTTCTCAATTCTGTTCCATTGGTCAATGCATCTGTCACTGTACCAGTGCCAGGCAGTTTTGACTACCATAGCTGTATAGCAAGTTCTGAGGTCAGGTAGTGTGAATCCTCCTACTTTACTCTTCTTCAATAATGCTTTACTTATCTGGGGCTTCTTCCCCTCCATGTAAAGTTAATGATACGTTTTTCCATCTTCTTAAAGAATGTTGTTGGTATTTGGATTGGGATTGCATTGTATTTGTAAATCACTTTGGGTAGAATTGTCATTTTCACAATGTTGAGTCTACCTATCCATGAACATGGTATGTTTTTCCATTTATGTAGATCTCTTTTGGTTTTGTTGCAGTAGTGTTTCATAGTTTTCTTTGTATAGGTCTTTTACATCCCTGGTTATATTTATTCCCAAATATTTTATTTTTTTAGGAGCTATTATAAATGGTATTGTTTTCTTGATTTCCTTTTCCTCGTTTTCTTTATTGTTGTATAGAAATCCAACTGATTTTTGTATGTTTATGAGGTATCCTCCTAATCTGCTGAATCTTTCTATTAGTTCCAGTAGTTTTCTTGTGGAGTCTTTGAGTTTTCTATGTATAGTATCATATCATCTGCAAATATAGTATCATATCATCTGCAAATAGGGAGAGTTTAACTTCTTCACTACCAATTTGGATGCCCTTTATTTCTGTTTCTTGCCTTGCTGCTCTAGCTAGGACTTCCAAAACAGTGTTAAATAGAAGTGGTGATAAAGGGCATCCTTGCCGTTTTTCTGTTCTCGAGGGGCATACTTTCAGCCTCTCTCCATTAAGAATGATGTTGGCCATTGGTTTTGCATATATGTCCATTATTATGTTGGGAAATTTTCCTTCTATACCTATTTTATTGAGAGTTTTTAACAGAAATGGGTGTTGGACTTTGTGGAATGCCTTTTCTGTGTTGATTGAGATGATCATGTGATTCTTTTCTTTCTTTTTATTTATGTGGTGGATTACGTTGATTGATTTTCTAATGTTGACCATCCTTGCATTCCTGGTATGACTACTACTTGGTCATAATGTATTATTTTTTTTTGATATGTTGCTGGATTCTTTTGCCTAGAATTTTGTTGAGAATTTTTGCATCTATATTCATGAGAGATATTGGTCTGTAATTTTCTTTTTTTGTGGTGTCTCAGCCTGGTTTTGGTATCAGGGTTATGCTGGCTTCATAGAATGAATTCAGAAGTGTCCCTTCCTTTTATATGTTCTGAAATAGTTTGAGGAGTACTGGTGTAAGCTATTCTCTGAATGTTTGGTAGAATTCTCCAGTAAAGCCATCTGGGCCAGGGATTTTTTTGGTTGGGAGTTTTTTTTTTTTTTTCTTTTAATTACTTTTTCAATCTCTTCTCTTGTTATGGGTCTGTTCAGATTTTGACATCATTTTGTGTTAGTTTCGGTAGGTAGTGTGTTTATAGAAACTTGTCCATTTCCTCTAGGTTTTCAAATTTGTTGGAGTATACTTGTTCACAATACTCTGTTATGATCCTCTTTATTTCAATTGAGTCTGTTGTAACGTGCCCCATTTCATTTCTTATTTGGGTTATTTGCCTCCTCTCCTGTTTTTCTTTTGTCAGTTTGGCCAGTGGTTTGTCCATTTTGTTGATCCTTTCAAAGAACTGACTTTTGTTTTTGTTGATTCTTTTATTGCTTTTCTATTCTCTATTCCATTTATTTCTGCTCTGAGCTTTATTTTTTGTTTTTTTTCTGAGCTTTATTATTTCCTTTCTTCTGGTGGTTGTGGGCTTCTTTTGCTGTTCTCTTTGTTCAAGTTGTGTAGTTAATGTTTTGATTTTGTCCCTTTTTCTTTTTTGATGTGTGCATCTATTGCTGTAAATTGACCTCTGAGGACTGCCTTTGCTGTGTCCCAAAGGTTTTGATATGTGTTTTCATTCTCGTTTGATTCTAGGAATTTTTTTTATTCCATCTCTGATTTTGTCTATTACCCAGTGGTTTTTAAGCAGGGTGTTAGTTTCCATGTAATTGATTTTTTTTTTTTCCTTACTCTTCCTGTTGTTAATTTCTACTTTGATGGCTTTGTGGTCAGAGAAGATACTCTGTATTATGTCAGTGTTTTGGATTTTTGTTGAGGGTTGCTCTGCGGCCTAAGATGTGTTCTATTCTGGGGAACGTTCCATGTATATTGGAAAAGAATGTGTACTTTGCAGCCGTTGGAGGGAGCTTTCTATATATGTCTATGAGGTCAAGTTGGCTGATTGTCCCCTTTAGCTTTTTTGTACATTTGTTGAGTTTTTTTCTAGATGTTCTGTCCTTTAGCCGAGAGTGGTGTTTTGAAGTCTCTTACTATTATTGTGGAACTGTCAATTTCTCTATTCAGTACTGTTAGAGTTTATTTTATGTACTTTGGAGCCCTGTCATTGGGTGCGTTGATGTTTATTACGGTTAAGTCTTCAAGATGGATCATTCGTTTAAACATTATATAGTGCCCTTTTTGTCTTTTATGGTGGATTTGTTTTACAGTCTATTTTACCTGAGATTAATATTGCCACTCCTGCTCTTTTTTGGTAGTTATTTGCTTGATATATATTTTTTCCATCCTTTGATTTTTAATAAATTTGCATCTTTGTTTCTAAGGTGCATACCTTGTATACAGCATATTGATGGATCCTGTTTTTTTTTTTTTTTTAATCCGTTCTGTCACTCTCTGTTTCTTTGTGGGTGCATTTAGGCCATTTACATTCAATGTAATTATTGATAGGTGTGAGTTTATTAGCATCATTTTGTAGTGCCTTTTTTTTTGTGGTGCTAACATTTTCTTTTATCGTCTTACATTCCTGTGCTGAGTTCCTTTTGTTTGTGGCTTTCTTTTTCATTTTTGTAGATTTTGCTTTTATTGAGACTTTATTATTTTTCTTTATTTTGATGAGTAGTTTTGTTAACTCTCTTTGTGGTTACCTTGAAATTTACCCTGATCTTCCTAGGTTTGAACCAGTCTATTATTACTTGGTATCACCTTGCCTTCCTCTCCATTAGAAAGTTCTATACCTACACTGTTTATTCCTCTTTTATTGTTCTGACATTGTTGTCATTTATAGATTAATCTTTCTGGTTCCCTTTTGAAAAAGACCTTTTGAAAGTCTTTTGGTTTTGGATAATCCTTGAGAGTTCATTTCCTAGGTTCGTATCTGGCTGGTACAATCTTGTGTCCTAGATTCAGGCTGTGGTCTGATGTTGTTTGTTCTCAGACTGAAGGACTCCTTTTAATAATTCTTGTAGGTTTGGTTTGCTTTTTACATATTCCTTTAATTTCTGTTTATCTGGAAATGTCCTAATTTCGCCATCATATTTGAGTGAGAGTTTTGTATGATATATTGTTTGTGGTTGGCAATGTTTTTCTTTCAAGGTTTTATATATACCATCCCAAACCTGCATGGTTTCTACAAATAATCAGAGCTTAGTCTTATTGTTTTTCCTCTGTATGTGACTTTTTGTTTTTCTCGAGATGCTTGCAGGATTTTTTCTTTGTCTTTGGTTTAAGCAAGTGTGAATACGATATGCCTTGGTGTTTTTCTTTTGGGGTCTCTCCTTTGTGCAGTTCGTTGAGCTTCTTGGGTGGTCAGCTTTTCATAATTCATGATATTAGGGAAGTTTTCTGTCAGCAATTCTTCAATGATCCTCTCTGTGTTTTCCATTTTCTCTCCCTATTCTGGAACTCCAATCACTCACAAAGTTTTGCTTTTGATTGTATCTCACATAATTACCAGGGTTTCCTCATTTTTCTTCATTCTTTTTTTCTGATTTTTCCTCAAACAGACTTATAGCCAAGTGTTTATCTTCAATTTCACTGATGCTGACTTCCATCATTTCAAACCTGCTCTTCAGCCCTCCATCACACTGTCTATTTCTGAAATCTTGTTGTTTATCTTTTGGATTTCTTTTTTTTTTTTTTTTGTATGATTTCTAGTTGCGAATTTATTTTTGCATTTTGTTCTTTTATTATTTTCCTGGATTCTTCCATTTTTTGTCTGTATTTTCCATGAATTTATCTGCCCTTTCTATAAATTTGTCTATTTTTTCTTCATTTTGTCTGTTTTTCTTCACTTTTGTGCGCTTTTTACTTCAAGTCTTGGATAGCTCTGAATATTAGAAATTTGAATTCTCTGTCAGGTAGTTCTAGTTCCTTTTCTTCTACTGGAAAGTCATCTGGTGTTTTATTTTGTATGCCTGCTGGAACCATCCTCTCCTTTTTTTTTTTTTTTATATGTTTTGATATTGTCTGCTGCCTTTGGGACATTCAGGACTTATTTTCTTCATTTCTTGATGAAGATTTGTTTGTCTCATCCTGTTTTTTTGTTTTATTTGGTTATGTCTGACCAGGTGGGCTGTGTGTTCTTTGTTGTTTGCTCATCTGTAGTCACGATACTTTTCACCAGCTTGTCCAGTGGGTGGGGCCAGTCCCTTAGCTATGGCTCAGCAGGGCACTCCAGCTGAAGGGGAGAGGCTGGGATGGATTTCTATGGCACATAAAAAAGGGCCAAAAGGGCAGACCAGGAATCGATGCTGGGGAGGTTCCTGTAGGCCATGCCTGTGCTTCTCAGAGATGTGATGTTCAGCACACAGTGTGTGAAGGCAGGAAAGAGGGGGGAGGTTGTGATGTATGGAGCTAGTGTGGGTAAGAGAAAGAGGAGAGAGAAACAGGAGCCAAAAACAAAAAAAGGAGAAAAAAAAAAAAAAACCACGCACCCCAAAAAATAAAAGAGTGTAAAGGGAGCTTACTGTTGGGTGGAGAGATGAGAACCCAATAAATGGAGAGAAGCAAAGAGGAAGAAAAAAAAGAAAAGGGGGGGGGAACAACTAGATAAAAATTTGGAAAAGTAGAAAACAAAAGCCCGCAGGAGTCCCACCAGTGCATCTGCAGAGACCAGGGAAGTCTCCCAGGTTGCGTGGTCTAGCCTGGCTAGTGGACGTATAGATGGCACACAGCACCAGGTATTCAAGAGAGTGGAAAAGAAGGTAAGTATAGACAGATGAGAACTGAGGAATGAAGGAAGACAGAAGGGGGAAAAGAGAGAAGGAAAAAAGAAAAAGAAAGAAAGAAAGAAAAAAATGTCCGCAGGATCACACCTGCACAGATTGGGAAGTAGCTCCTAGGCCGTGCAGTGCAGCCTGGCTAGAAGGGGCTCCCAAGTGTGAAAAGAGAAAGAAAACAATTCAAAACAAAGCAAGCAAAAAAAAAAAAAAAAAGCCCCAGGGATCCCACCAGCATGGGCGAGTAGATCCCCAATGGAGCAGAGCTTGACAGCTTTTCAAGAAGAAGGAAAGATAGCACATGAAGTCAGGTGTTCCAGAGAAAGGAGAGGGCGGTGGTGGGAGGCACAGAGGAAACCAAAAGAGAATGAAAGAAGCTACACCAGCCCAGGGACCCAGCCAGTGTGGACCGGTTGAATCCAAGTGTCCAGGGGTGGAAGCAGTTGCCTCTTGGTGAAGAGACTGCAGCTGGCGGGAAGCAGAGGAGGCCAAATGGGGAGGGAAAGAAGAGTAGGAGTTAGAAAAGTGTACATCGCTAGTTACAGGGTGCTCTGTCTCCTGCTGGGAACTTCGTGAAGCTGCTTTCCAGTACTCCCTGTCTGCCAATCTGCGATGTGGGTGGGGTGAATCCAAGCGGCTTGGAGGGTGCACTTCCTGGCAGGCCCAGTCACCGCAGCCAGCCGGAAAGCTCAGAGTTAGAGCAGCAGGAAGAGGATGTGGGGTGGGAAAGTGTGTATCGTACGTTATGGGGTGCTCTGTCTCCTGTTGGGAGCTCTGTGAAGCTGCTTTCCCATGCTCCCTGTCAGCCAATCTCCGACAGGAATCCAAGATGGTGAATCAGTACTTCATTAGCTGAAAAGGAACCTCAGCAAGTATCTCTCCTCGCTCTCAGTCCTGTGTCAGTTTCATATTCCGTTTGGTGTTTGACTGAGTTCTTTATCTCTTCCTTTGACACTGGGTTCCAGGAATGACGTTTGTCTCTGTTTTATTTAGTTTTTTGGGTCTTTGCTGTGGAGGGACGGCGTGGTACTTCTGTCTATGGCACCATGCTGGCCAGAAGTTTTTGATATAATTTAACATAAATTCTTTTATTCTGGGAAATATGCTGATAAATATTTTAAAATTTGTACTTCCATTTAAAAATTAAATTTACTAACATCCTTTTAATGGACTTCTATGTTAAGATGCACTCTAAATTTTATAACAGAGGCCCACAATTACAGTGGCTTAAATAATATAGAAGTTTATTTCTTTCTTTCCATATAGTCCAGAGCTCAATAGTCCAGGGCAGGTGGATAAGCTCTGCTCCATGTTTATGTCCCTATCCATATTGAATGTAAAGATCTCACGAGCCCGTGGAAAGGAGAAAGAAGACATCCAGGTGTGGATTTGAAAGAGATACTTCCTCTAATAGAAAATAGAGACCTCACTGGGTGTCTATGTGCTTATCTAAAAGTCAGGGTGTTCTATTACTACGTGGAAGGAGAGAATGAAAAATGAGGAACGGCCAGTGACCTCTGCCACGCTAATCCTTCTTCACTTTTTAGAAGCATTGGTATATCAGGTTAGGGATTTGATGACTACCTTCTTCCATGTCTTTTGTAGTTTGCAGAAGAAAGCAGAATGCTTCATTTTTTTCAGGATGACACTTGTGTGTAAACCCAGAATCTTAAAAACAATTTTGCATCACAACCAAGAGGAGCCTAATGAATCATGACAGCTAAGTGTAATATAGTATCCTGGATGAGATCTTGGAACAGAAAAAGGGCATGAGAAAAAAACTGAGGAAATCTGAAGTATGAATATTAGTTAATAGTAATTGCCCATATTGGTTAATTAATTGTAACAGACGTACCACAACTATTGTAAAATGTTACTAATAGGAAAGCTAGGTATAGGGCGTAGGGGAGTATTCTGTACTATCTTTGCATTAATTCGGTAAAACTAAACCTGTTTTAAAATTTAAAAAAAGTGTGTTACAACATACTAAACAACTATTTCCATACCTCTTCAAATTCAGAACATACATCTGATGTGAATCACAAATAACAATGGAATATTAATTTGAAAAGAACTCTTCTTAGATAGTATTTCTGGGATACAAATTAAGTGAATTATAAAATAACACATAATAGAATAAATTGAAGATTTCATATAATGACTAAGTACCAATTAACTATTAATCTGAATTTCACCTTGAAATAAACTTATTTCCTGTGCTAAATTGAGAGGAATTTATTTTATTTATTTGTGTTCTCACACACACAAAAAATCTATCTTCATTTAAAGTTTCATGGTTAAAGTGGACTTGCTCCATTAGAGTAGATGTAAATTACCTAATTGTTGTTTTTGTTTTAAGAAGACTGGAAAATTGCTAAATAACATTAATTTATCTACACCACTTTCATAAGATGAGCCTTAAGACATGTAATTATGAGGAATAAAATTATCAATGTGCACAGCTCTTTTCTGATAAAATAGCTGTATATTTTTGTACTGTCTCTTATAAAGTAGGGGATCATGTGAAATTTTCAAATGTAGCTCCTTAGGAACAAGAAATTCTTATTTCACACAGCCATTTTAGTAATAAAGAGACTATGTTTGACTCTGACTTTATTATTACATTTAAGAATTAAAAAAAAAAATCCCATTTAAATTTATATTCTAATTGCTCTAAGAAAAAAGGAAACTATATCATCTGAGTGAAAGAAGACTTGGAGTGGTTAAACTGAATAATAGATATAAAGAGACCAGTGGCGGAAACATTCTTGTAATTAAAGAAGCTGAATTCCTGACAATACCTCCTATGTTCCTTTATATGCAATTTACTTCCTTTTTTAATTCATTCTTTCTTGGCTCATGAAGCCAAAAAGGCATGCTTTTTCTTGGAGTGAATGACATCAAATCTTCACTAATCTCTTTTTAAGTAAGAATTATATTTTGGCTAGAAAAAAAATTTTTTTTTGGTTTTAAGGAACGGACATTCTTTTAAGTTACCTTATGGAACTGAAGATTTACTGATAGATGTAAATGTTCGAGACTCCAGAGAAGACCAATTAAACCAGTTGCTGAAAGTCTAGAACCAGAGGTAGTTCTGATTATCATGCAGTTGATATGAATATGAAGGAATCTTGATGATCTTATGGTGGTGTAGGACTTTATCTTTGCAGACTTCCCTAACGCAACTTAGCTATTTGTACTAGCACATTTTCACTAATATGACTCAAATATTTTCTAACTTGAAGTTCTTGATGATAATAGCTTAACATTTAATAAATGCCCCAAATACATGGAATGTCTTCATAAAACTTCACAAAACCCTATGAGATAGTCCCATTACTATTATTAATCTCAGTTTTGTACTATTAGTAATTGTAAATAGCTTGTCCATGATAACTCAGTATGGAAGGGGCAGATCCAGGGCAGAAAAACATAAAGCTCTTATTCCTTACACTCTACTATCTTCTTAAAGAATTAAGTAATTTTTGGAAACTTTTGACAATGCAATACTAAAAAGCATTGAAAATGTGGTTTAATATATTTAATAACATTAGAAAGACTTATACTGTAATGTTAACAGAAAAATAATGCTAAATATTATATAATTCATATATTAAATATAAATATGTACACGTGCATAGATTACTTCATAAAAGAACTACACTAACTACATTAAATATTTACAGTGCTTCTCTTGATAATTAACTTGTAAACGTTAGCTTATTTTTGTCCTGCTTATTTCATTTTGTTGAAATTTCCACATTCTGTACAATGAGTATGTGCTCTTATATAATTGGGGAAAAGCCTTATAAAAATAAATAAATAACACAATCAGTTGCTTCCATGGGTGCACTGGGAAGGTTAAGCACTTTTTAGGGCATTATCACAGAGTAGGATAGGAACTGTGATAACTGTGTGATTAATCCACCTTATTGGCCTCCTAGTCTTGGAATTTTCTCTCTCTCTCTCCTCTCTTTAGCTTTCTCTCTCCTTTCCCCACAAAGGCACATTGTACAGGAGTACAAAGTCATATCTCTAAAAATATCCTATGATGTATAAATTGTGTTAAAGGAAATTAATTCTTGTATTTGCAGGAGAAGGAGGGAAGAAAGGACGGAGAAAGGAAAGAGTAAAGATAGGAAGGGAACTATACTAATCTTCTAATACCTAAGAAAATTTTAGCTGTTGAAATAGGCAAACCAAATGATATGCACACATCGTCATCTTTTGTATTTATATACAACTTCCCTTTGTAGCTAGGGCTTTTATCTTCACAAGTGTAATGTTGGGAACATAAGATAAATAAGCTCAAGCCTGTTCATTTACCTGTGCACCTTGCTTCTGAACGATGGACAACACCTGAAGCTGGTAAATGAAATGATGTAAAAGAGAAATATAAACACTGTAAGAGGAAAGGGCTGGCTTATATGTTTTCACTTGTGTGTTTACCCTCAGCACGAGGGAGACAAGGGAGGATCCCCACTGGGTAGATTCCCCTTCCCCTGATGAGTCTGGGGAAGAGAAGGTGGAGGAAGAAAGCTAATGTGACTATAGTTTTCAATTAGGATGATTAAGCTGTAATTGTAATTGTGAAGGCTGTGATTGTGGAAAGTGTAATTATAAAAGCTGTAGATTCTTGGTTCTGGGAGCTGTATAGGTGCCTGAAAGAACAAAGCCAAGACCATGACTCACAAGATCAGATGGATGTCTGCAGGAGATCTGAGTTGCCTCACTATGGCAGGAGTTATTGACATACGATGAGATCAAATGACAGCCTGCTGTTGACATGAGTGGCCTCTCCCTGAAAGGCATTTTTGCTATGGAGTGGACTAATTATTGATGACTAATTTGGGCTGAGATTGTGATGATAATTTTCATGGCCAAATGTTAATCAGATAAAAGAATCATGACCAGTGGGCCAGGGGGTGAACTACAAGGAGTGGAACCCCCTTGCAGTAAACAACTTGGCCTTTTGTATTGGTTTCTGAGAGCAGAACCACACCTGAGGCAAATGAGTGGGCATCAATGCAATCAAGAGAGATCAATTGAAAGGTTATGCTGACAAAGACTCAGGAAGCCAGGTGATTAGACCAATAAAGGTCTTGAAAGATGGAAGCTCTCTGGAGCTTCCAGGTTGGAGAAAGGGAACATTCTACTCTCTGGAGGGAAAGTATATCCCCTGGGGACATGGAAGCTCTGTCCCAAGACCCCTTCCAGACCTCCTCTTTTTTATTTGTGTCTTTTTTCCTTCTCTATTAGAGATAATCCTTTTCCTATAGTTTGTGAGTTCTTTCCTCTGATTATAATACCTAAGAAATAAAGAAGGGACCAGTTGCTGCTGATTTTGCCCCAGGAGAATAGGGATGAGAGAGAAAAAGAGAGAAGGGGCCAGTACTCCCTGACCTTGCCCTGGGTGAACGGGGATAAGAGAGAAATAGCTGAACTGGTAGTTGGGGGTCTGAACTGACCAGGGGAGGGAAGCTGAGATTTCCCTGGCACAAACACAAACCAATTGTCCAGAGTCAGTTTTAAAGCCCGGTGTTGTTATCCTAAGAACCCAGTGCCGTCATAACAACTAAATCGGACTTAGAGCACGTGGGATGGATTCTCTTCATTGTTTGTTCTCAGGGAATTTGACTCAGAGTAGTTTTCCTTTCCTCTCAAAAAGGCTAGATTTGCCTAGTATAAGATCTCCAACCACTCTGTAAGGGTGTAACATGTTTCATAGTTGTAATTTAGGTAATAATATGTTCAATTGTTATTTAATATTTTTTACTTCTATTAGACTGTAAGCTCTATGAAAGCACAATCCATATCTGCCTTACTCGTCATTTTATTCCCTTTGTCATTGGTGGACATTTAGTTCAACCCTAGAAGCAAACTTGGGAGATGTTTTAACTATAAAAAATTTTTAAATAGACTCTAGGGACTGGTACACATAGCTCTCAGCCTAAAACTTGCTGCTAATAGATCCTCATTTAAGAACTTAAATTATACTCATTCTAATAATATGGACTCAAGAGTGTTAACCTGCCCATTTTTGTACTTTCTCCTTGAGATCAGAGTGAGTGATTCTAATGCTTGCTATCTTACTTGAATATGAAAATTGAACTTTTATTTTAACCTGTGATCACCATATAAAGCAATAGCTATTAGGATAAAAAATTCACATTTTCATATGCTTCTAAATATTTTCACTTGCTCAGTTGTACTACTTAATTATTTTTCAGTTTATTGACTAGGACATACAGAACTGTGTTGAATGCTTGTTATATTGTCAGATATCCTTTAGAACTCTATACATAAATGGCATGAAAAAGCAATTTCTTTGTAATTTTTATTGACTATATGCTTTTTGCATTATTGTACATTACCTTTAAAATAAAATATTAAATTTGCACAGCTATTTTCTTATAAAATAGCTGTGTGTTTTTGTACTATTTCGTATAAAATAGAGGATGGTGTGAAATTTCCAATGTTGCTCCTTAGGAACAAGAAATTCTTATTCCATGCAACCATTTAAGTAATGAAGGGACTGTGTTTGACTTTGACTTATTTTAGTGTGCAGAATACTTTTATATCTCTAGTCGTGCTCTGAATGCCTCTCAGTAATGTTATGGTTTTCTCCTAATAAAGGTTCCTTGAATTTCCTATCATGGCATTCACAGATATTCTATGTTATTGTTCCCATCTATATATTTTCTCTATTGTGTATTTAACCGTATTGCCAGTAGGTATTAAAGCTAATTGTGTTGGTAATTTGTATACAGCAATGTATGATATAATTTTCATATGTTTCTAAATGTTTTCACTTGCTCAGTTGCACTAATTTATTTTCATGCTTATCAACTAGGACATAAAAAACAGTGTTGTATACTTGTTATATTGTCAAATATCCTTTAGTACTCTGTATGTAAATCCATAAAAGGCATGATTTAAGAGATAGTCTTTATTATGCTAGGTGTTATGTTAACACTCTATGTTATCTTTCTTTCAAAGCTTACCTGATTAATTTATTTTGACTGGGTGCTACATTTTATTAAATTTATTCTCACCGTCTTTGTAGTAGATCTATATTTTTTCTTAGAACTATTTAACAATTTATATTACTAGATTATCAATATTAACAGTATCTACATTTTAATGTATAATAGTTTATAAAATGGTGTATATTTATCTTCATATATTCATTTTTCTGTGAGGAAGAGTCTCTTAGTCAATTCCTTTTCTATTCTCTTAATTTTATTTTTTTCTACTTTATATTTTTAGTATTTTATAGACCATAAAATTTATGGATTTTCATCTTCCTTGCAGAGTAAATATTTATCACTATGAATCAATTTAAAGTCATACTTCGACCTCAACTCAATAGCACTGGTTTTTTTTTTTTTACTTCGACCTCAATATGTTCTCACTTTTGTTGTCAGAAAGTCTACATTATTAAACTATTGTAATCAATATCGTTTTTTTTTTCCTTGTGTTGAAATTGATTTTTTTTTTAAATTTTGTTGGATGCCCACTTTAACTTAACGTTTGTGCTCAGCCATTGACTCTTTATTTCAGTTTTGTTCTTTGCCATTACCCCTACCTATAACTATCGCCATTGAGTTGATTCTGACTCCTAGCGACCCTACAGGACAGAGTAGAACTGCCCCATAGGGTTTACAAGGAGCTGCTGGGTGTATTTGAACTGCCTATGTTTTGGTTCCACTGCTATTCATAAGGCTCCCACTGGCTAATTCTTTTCAGAAGTAGACCGCTGGATCTCTCTTCCTAGTCTGTTTTAGCCTGGAAGCTCAGCTGAAACCTGTCCTCCTTGGGTGACCCTGCTGGTATTTGAATCCTGTGGCATAGCTTCCAGCATCACAGCAACACACAAGCCCCCACAGTACAACAAACTGTCAGACAAGTGGGGTTGTGGTGTTGCAAAGAATATTGAATATACAATGGACTGCAAGAAGAACGCACAAATCTGTCTTGGAAGAAGTGCAACCAGAATGCTCCTTAGAAGCAAGGATGGTGAGACTACTCTCACACACTTTGGACATACTGTCAGGAAGGATTAGTCCCTGGAGAATGACATCATGCTTGGTAAGGTAGAGAGTCAGTGAAAAAGAGGAAGACCCTCAATGAGATAGATTGACACAGTGGCTGCAACAGTGAGCTCAAGCACAGCAACAATTGTGAGGATGGCACAGGACCGGGCAGTGTTTTGTTCTGTTGTGCGTAGGTTCGCTATGAATCGGAACCCACTATATGGCACCTAACAACAACAACAACAACAACAACAACGTTTCGATGAGCAGCCAAACTCTCAAACCACTGTGCCACTCAGGCCCCTCTTTTCCGTTAAGAAGTCCATCATTTCTTGACTTTTTAAATCACAAACATGTATTTATTTTATCCTATAGCAAATACTTTTAAAAATTATCTTGTGCATTATAGGCACAATGCCAATGTTTGCTTTTGTTGCAGTATATTTTTGAAGACCTTGTTTCTTGTTTGTTTTCTTTTGTTTATTCAGTCTTACATGAGGAGGGTTGTTCTAGACCTACTGTTTTCTATACACACACAAAAAAAAGTAGATGAATATTCCTTGTCCGTCTGACTGTTTAGGAAAACTTAAAGTCTTAAGCAGGAGACATGCATTTTTATTGCTCAAAGCTCATAACAAAATGCCCACATATTAATATTCTAATTAAATAAGTAATTATGAAGACCGTGTAGAAAAAAGAAAATACAATGTAAATAAAAATAGGTGCAATAAAAAGCAGAAGACAAATTAGCAAATATGGTATTGTTACAGCTATGTAAAATGCGTGTATTGATAGCTACACATGGACAGGGAAGATATTTACTATATCGAGAGCAGTATTATGGTGTTGAAATTAAAAAATTGCCATCCAGCCGATTCTGACTCACAGCAACCCTATGAGTGAGGGTGTTGAAATTAGGAGTGATTTTTTTTTGTCTTCTTCTAAACATACACATTACTGTTATAGTACACTGTATATTTTTAACATTAGATACACTGGGGATCAAATTTTACCTTCATAAATAAGAACTGAAGTTTAATTTCTGGCATTTTTTTAAAAAATTAATATACCAGTACATGTTAAAAAAAAAAAAATTCTAGTTGGGTAACTTTGATACTGAAAGAGCAATTAAATCTTAGGTAGTGGCAAATAAACAAACTCACGGCCTCACAATCCATGTTAGTTTTGGTAGTTTGGACTGAGAATATGCTGAAATTCCTTACCTTTTTTGTGTATCTGTGGAGAAGTTTTGGGTTTTTTGTGGAGAAGTGATGTTCATTAAATAAATGGAGTGACTATAACCACATTTTTAATCCCAGCATTTGAGTCATAAATACAAATTGGCGGGGGAAATTAAGAAGATAAAATACACTGAAGTGATATGAGTAAAATTTTCAAAACCCTCAGATAGAAGAGACTTTAAGTTCTTAGAAAAAAAATAAATAAACAGTACACCTAGATAGGTAGATTTTTTTTTTTTTTTTCAGGAGTCACCATGGGTTACTCTTTCCTTCTCTTCCCTCCCTTATTCCAAATCCTGACTTTCTACCACTTTTATAGAAGGAAGATCCTTTTAAGCTGTGAATCCAAGAGCATAGTAACAAATAAATAAACAAACAAATAAATAAATAGGATGCATTTCTTTGAACATTTATCATTTAGTATTGAAATATTCCTAAAATATGTATAAAACATCAAAGAGAAAAAACCCTAATTTCAATATGTTAACTTTTCTGAAAGATGTAGAAATTTTTTCTTCTGGAACTCCAAAGCATGTGGCTGAGATGTGGCCTAAATTCTTTTGCCTAGAACTTTCTTTTGAAAATATACACTGAATGAAAGCATATTATATCTCCTACTAAGTTAAAAGTTCATTAACAGGTACAATGACTTACCTTTGTATTTTCTATATAAATACTCTTAAAAAAAACTCTTAATAAATAAATATTCATTAGACACCTACTGAATTTTTAGGATATTGAATTTAATCCATATTCTTTGCCTCTTTTAAGTAATTGCTCGAGGGGTTGTATATTGAGGAATGTGAATTTTATCTGGCAAGTCACTGCAGCGTATTTGAGGAAAGGATTAATTATCTCTGCTCTTTAATTTCCATTTCATGGAGAATTTGCTTCTGAAGGGATATGTGCATATCATCTGCCATGAATAACTGAATAGAGTTGATAATGAGAAATAATAATAATGTTTTCTTTCAGCAATAAAATTTATTTGCATGTTCTTTTATTAACATGACTTTATTGGGTGAAAAAGCAATGTTTCTTATGGACAAAACATTTCACAATTATAAAACAAATTTAATGGATATTTTTGGCATGGTTCTGTCATGCAGAATTAGTATTAGCAGAGAATCTAAGTAGGAAGTATTCTAATTTTTACCTATTATGATGTAATGAAGAGAATATCCCAATATATCCTTCCAAATTTGATACCTATTGCAATTTAAAAATAGTGAATAAGATGACTGCATCATAACAATTCACCAAGGGTAGAAACATATTATGCAATTGTAATTAGTCATCTTTTCCTATGATCCTCCTTGTTTAGTTCAGGTTTTTTAACAATTATATTTTAGTAGTAACTGCTCATGTTAGTCAAGCCAAATTTCTCCAGTCTGCATTTTCTCTGTTTCCCTAAATTCCTGCAGTATTCCATATTACACATTTTTCAGTTGTGTGTGTTTTGAACACCATGAATTGGGGATATGAAGAAACCGTAAATAGATTTACTTAGCAATTAATGAGTAACCTTCTATGGTAAATTTTCTGTATAGACAAAAGCAACATGCCATAGCCCTCAAGAACACAGACACTGGAACCAGGTATTCTGAGTTTGAATAATGCCTCTGCCACTTAACAGCTAATATGGCCTTCAGCAAATAATATCAGATAAGCAGCAACTATTTTATATTATAAATATGTCCCATATATTGCATGGGACAAGCTTATACTAAAAAATGATTGGTTGCTTATTTAAAATTCAGATTCATCTGGGCATCCTGATTTTTATTTGCTAAATCTGGCAACCTTAACTGTATCTTGTACCATACACTAGCTCATTTGTATTTCAAGACTGTAGAATATTTCGTAAGTTTTAAAGCTGTCATAATATATAAAAGAAAGTTTTATGCATCAAGATTTTTTCTGATATCATGGTTTATCCTTATTGTGTTATCTTACTATAATAAGACATTTACTAATAGCTTCTTACATTCAAGGAAACCTTTTTTATTTGTTATTTTTTAATCATATATATAACTAATGTATATATCATATATATATATGTATAGATATAGATATAGATATATGTGTACATATGTAACCATGGAGGAAACCCTGGTTGTGTAGTGGTCAAGTGCTACAGCTGCTAATCAAAAGGCCAGCAGTTCAAATCCACCAGGTGTTCCTTGGAAATTCTCTGCAGCTCTACCCTGTCCTACAGGGTCGCTATGAGTCAGATTTGGGTTTTTGGTGTTAACACATACATATATATACACAAAAACAGCGAGTAACATCTGCAGTGGAGAAGACAGTATTTTTTTTTTTTTCCTGATTCTTAGCTTATGTGGATTTTGTTTCTTTGAATATGTGACTCAACTCTGTATCATTTATTTATGTGCTCATTCATTTATCCATTCATTTTTATTACATAAATATATCTTTTAAATTTATGCAGAGTATGGGTATATGCTCAATCAGTATGCTTCTGCTAACAAATCTTTGATTTAGATTGGTGTATTCTAATTTGTGTTTTATCACTGATTTGTTTAGCTTTTCTTTTCTTTTTTTTTCTAAGTTAAGTCCATGCTGAACCATTTTCTTTCATGGCAAAACAGACAGCTTATTCAATATTTTAATCTAGTTTTCTTAGTATGTTTTCTTACATATAATAATGATGATAGTTATAATAAATTCTGTATCCAAATATGACAGACATTTTGCATGAAATATTAGTTTTGAATTTAGATTTACTTTTTTAAATACACTTGATATATGTATTTTCCCAAGAATAGTATACTTTCCAGCTTTTATGAAAGATAAATTCTCACGACCTCTTCTGAGAGAGAAATATTAATGTAATGGGTTCTTCTAGATCCTGAGGAGACAGGTTTACTTGCCCTACTTGTGCTGTTTTTGATTGTTTAGGGCATTGATGGTATGCGATAAGGGCATTTTTCCGGAGGTAAAGCTATTTTTATTTACTTCTTCATCTCCATGATTTGTTTTTAGAGTTAATATTTGCACAAGGAAAAGTAACAAAGAATTAGTCAATGTTGGTAACATACATTAAAATTTAACAAACGTGGGCTTTTCAAAGAGATAATATATAACGGAAATATTTGGTTATCTATACTCTGATGAGTCATTTGAAAACAGAATGTTATGAAAGATGAGGTGAAGTAGATTGAGATAAAATTATTTTATATTTTAATATAAAATTACCATATAGCAAACTAAAATCTTGATTCTAGCCTGCTGTCTTTGGCATGTACTGACACCGACCCCTAGTGGGGAAATAGATTTTTCATTATACATTTCTGTGATAATTTCTTAGCTAGATTTTCTTTGTAAGGATTTGAATAACAATTAAAGGAATAATAACCAAATTAGGTAATTAAATGCAAAAGTAAAGCAAGATTTTGAGAATTAATATTTTTGTGTTGGTTAGTATCTCTAGGAAACATGTGGTAAACGTAATTGACAAAACCCTGCAAGAGTAATTAGTCTGCATAGCAAATAAAGTAGTATGAAAAGTACTGCTTATATTTAAATTATAGTTATATTTCATAGTACCAAAGGAATAAAACATTCAGCATTTGGAACTGCCATTTGAGATGAAATTTGTTCTAATAATCGTACCCATTGTTGTTTATTTTAACTCTCAAAAGATATACCCCACTGAAGTCCCTAATCTACTTAAATTGTTACCATGAGGATTAACCCAATCATAGGAGCCTTTGAAGACAGGCCTGGCAATCAACTTCCAAAAGTTCACAGCTTTGAAAACCCTATAGAGCAGTTCTATTCTGCACGTACGGCCTTGTCCATGACGTGAAATCGACTCAATGGCAACTAGCATTTTCCTCAGTGCTTTATCAAAGTGCTCCTCTACTAGGATCCTCACAAAGACTTTAGAAACTTGGTAAGATAGAAACTATTACTTGCGCTTGGGAAGATCATTATGTTACATCACTTGACTCGGAATTGCATCATCTAAAATGCATGAAACTTAGAATATTTAATTCTCTGACTTGGTTCCAGCAAAACATGAAATATTCAAACCAATAGCTGTTTGTAAAAGATAGTATATTTTTATTAGTTGTTTGTCTTATAATATCTTTGAAGTCTCAGAAGCATGCATCTTTCTATTTGAGTGCCAGGTTATGAAGTATGTTTGTTCAGAGAAATAATTTGGACAGCTTTATGAGGAGCTTGACTTGTAACGTTGTAAAATGAAATGGACAGGTTGATTTGAGCACTCTTAATGTGATTTATAAGGCATACACACATCTGTTGGTTCTGCTTTTCAGTAAACCTGCCAATTAATTTTAGTAATATAAGAAATATGACATCTCCAAAAGAAACACACCCACACACAGTTTTACAGAGAAAAAAAAGTAATTCCTCATTCTTTGATGCCCTGTAAATATAAAAGGGAAACAATGGCACAATAAAATTCTACTAGGAAGAAAGTATCAGTGTTGATATGAAATTATATTCTTCCTACCAACACAATAGGTGGCAGATGCATTGTTTCAGAATTGCGGTGTAAGAGGAAAGAACATACAGCTAAGGATGTCCAGGTGTCCTGTGGCATCACTTAGAATAATGAGCTCACTGCCTAGGAGAAAAAAAAAAAAAAAAAAAAAAAAACTATTAAAAACACCCAGATCTTTAGAGCTGTAGGAAATATTCAGAAAATTATTAACAGAGACTAATGATATACCTTTTCAATTAATTGAAATAAAACAACACAAAACAAAATGAAATAGACTTGGTAAGTCATACAGTTAAAAGCATGAACTTTGGAGGCAAACAGCCAGGGCATGAGTTCACTATTTATCAGGTGTCAAGTGTGCTGTTGGGAAATTTAAGTGAACACTACTGAACCTTAGATGTTATCAACATTATATGGGACTCATAATTATGGGGCTTATAATAGTATATATTTCATAGGATTGTTTGAGGTTAAATGAGATGATGCACATATATTTCTTTTCACAGTGCCCCAAATTATTGGCTATTATTTTTATTATTAAATAGCTTGTTTCTGAAAATACCTTCTGATCGCTGATTTTATTCATATTTTATGTTACTCTTCATGTTTTCTTTTTATTCTTGCCACATTTATTTATTACAGCTTTTTTTTCATTATTATATTTCTTTATTTAAAAAAATTTACCGTGCTTTGGATGAAGGTTTACGGAGCAAATTAGTTTCTCATTAAACAATTAATATACATATTGTTTTGTGACATTGGTTGCCAACCCCATGACCTGTCAACACTCTCCCCTTCTCAACCTTGGGTTTCCCATTTTTATGGTATTTATGTGCAAACATGAATGGAACCCAGGGAAGTATAAATTATCTGGAGTTTACAGACAGTTAACACGCTCAACTGCCAGCTAAAAGTTGGAGAGTTAGAGTCCACCCTCAGGTGCCTGAAAAGAATGGCCTGGTGATCTACTTCTGAAAAATCTGTCATCAAAAACCCTATGGCGCGCAGTTTTACTCAGACACAAGTGATGTCACCACCAGTCAAAATCAACTGGATGACAACAGATTTCTGAATTATCTATATTTTCCAGAAGTTCATCACCCATATTCAGATCCAAAATATGCATTAAAATACTTAAATAGCCCTTGGCCCTTTTACCACATTAGCTCGTTTGACATTGACTATAAATCTGATCTATAGGCTTTGTTCAGCTTTTCAGTTTTACAAATGTGAAAACTAAGGCATTGCCTAGTTTGGGCAGATGCTAAGTGGGTAATAGTAAGTGTAGGACTTCAGATTTCAAACACAAGGCCTTCTTAATGTTATGAACCAGGTCAGTATAGAGAAATGCTATTTGAGCAATTTATCAATAAATACATACTTGCACCTTGAATAGAGTAATGATTCAGAATACGCTGTTCTAATTTTACTGCTTCTTGCACATATCAAGTAGCTGAGACCATTTAATACAGTAATGGCTGAGAAAATTGAGAAGGAAATTTTCAATAAGTTTAATATCTCTACTAATCAGATGAGCCTATTAATGCCTTCCTTTATGGGTATTCTATTATTTTTATTATTACATTAAACTCCTTAGTGATACAATGTGCAATAGACCTGAAGACTGGAAAGAAAGAATAAAAGGATAAATTGTTCCAATTTATGCAATTCTTTTTCACTTTATTATATACTATTAAATTAAAAAAAAAAAACATTTGCTTTATAGAAAGATATTTGAGCAACAGTTTCATGATGTGTATTATCTGTTTGTTCTTTTATTCTCTCCTTTTATTATACCTTTTATTATAGATGTCATTTAAAATGAAAGTTAATTGAAATTCATATGCAATATTTTTATTTTTATGATATCAACAAAAACATTAAATACTATTTATTAGGTGCTTATTCCATGTTCAGCAACATTTATTTGGTGCAAATGTGTGTCCAGCTTAGCATTTTACATGCATTATCTTTGTAATCATCTTTACATCCCTCTTAGATACAGATTTGTATCAGTTTTATTAGAATTGTAAGCAAGAAAATCTGAGACCTTAACAGGTTATCTAGCATTCCCAAGACCTCACATGCTGGTCAGAAGCATCCTCTAGACATAACCTTTTTCTGTGAGGTCGCTCTGAATCAGAATTGGCTCAACAGCAGCAGATTTGGTTTTGTTTTGGGTATGTAGGAGCCATGGCGGTGCAATGGTGAAGTGGTTGGGCGCTAACTGAAAGGTCAGCTATTCGAACCTGTCAGCGGCTCTGTGAAAGAAAGGGCCTGGCAATCTGCTTCTGTAGACAGTAGACATTGCAGCCTTGGAAACCCTATGAGGCAGTTCTATTTTGTCTTATAGGGTCACTGGCAGTAGGAATCAACACAGCGGTACACAACAACAACAACATGTAACTTCAAAGTGAGAATTTTAACTGGTCAATCATTCGTGCTTATGAGATATTCCTTCCTTCCCCATTGAATGTATCTCACCTAGTACAATAACATGCTAATTAGGCAAATATAGTGGATTAAAATTCAAACAATATGATTCATTCATTCATCAGATAATAATTTAGCACCTATTATACTCCCTGCACTGAGTTAATTCAGTGGCAGAAACAAAAATGAAATGTGTAAATAGTGTTTTTGAGGAACTTAGAATATTAAGATGGAAATAAAATATGTACATTAAAAAATGACAGTAATGATTTATAGTAGTAAGTGTCCTAGCAATTGTATAAGTAGGAAGATTTTCAAAGTTCTCTGGCTTCCTTTGCTTGACATGGTCATATGGCATCCAGTCACACCTTTCAGAACTTTGTACATTTCCCTTGAGACAAGGTAGAAATAACTAACAAAAGACTTCAAGTTGGCGTAAATTCAGTATTGATTTTATTCCTATACCCCAGTGACCATTTTGCAACAAGAGAGAGGCACAGGAAGCAGTAAGTAACTCCAGCTCTACCACATGATTTCAGAGGGTTAGGGTCGGTAACCCTCTAGAAACCTCTGTTGTTGTAAGGTACTGTCCAGTCGGTTCCAATTCATGTTCATATTTATGAACCTTATAAATAGAAACCTCTGATCTGTGGTTTTATGGGACTCAGTATCCTTCCCTTGCCCCACCTAAAATACTCTCATAGACAGACCATTCAGGAACTCAAACATTCATCATGAAATTAATCTTATATCTAAAGAAAGGGAGAATCATAAAAGCATATTAATCATTAACGTCAAGTTGATTCTGATTCATAGCGAATGTGTAGGACAGAGTAGAACGGCCCAGTGGGATTTCCAAGGAGCCCCTGGTGGATTCGAACTGCTGACCTTTTGGTTAGCAGCTATAGTACACCATAGCTCTTAATCACCACACCCCCAGGGTTTCTTAACCACTATGGCACATTTAACCACTATGCCACCAGGTTATAAAAGTGTATAGAAATGAGAATTTTGTGAGATTCAACCCATCCAATAAGGGAGGAAAAGGCATTAATCTCATGCTCTCCAAAATGAATGCTACACTCCACCTATCTATATAATAATATAACCAAAAAGCAAACCAAACCCAGTACCCTTGAGTTGATGCTGACTCTTAGCGACCCTACGGGACAGGGTAGAACTGCCCCACAGAATTTCCAAGGAGTGCCTGGCCAATTCGAACTGCCGACCATTTGGTTAGCAGTCGTAGCACTTAACCACTACGCCACCAGGGTTTCCATATAATAATATCATATCATATAGTAATATATAATTACATAATATGATATAATACAATGTGATCTTTTTTGATCTTAAATGATATCGATGCATTGTCTCTATTTTAACCCACTGCTATCTAGTCAATTCCAACTGAACGCAACCCCCAATAGGGTTTCCAAGGCTGTAAATTTCTATGGAAGCAGACTGCCACATCTTTTTCCTGCGGAGCCATTGGCGGTTTGAACTGACAACATTTCAGTTAGCAGTCAAGCACCTTAACCACTGTGCCACCAGTCTTTAGTTTAAGACCTGTGAAATTTGATACAATTAGCAAGGATTTGTAGGAAATGTAAAAACATTCATAACAAAAGGTTAAACAAATATGTATTATGCATGTGTCTGTATTGATTTGTGTGTGTATGTTAGAACATCTCATGTAAGGTACGTTGGAAAAAACAGGGAGGTGATAAGAGGAAATGGAATAAATGAAAAAGGATTTTTAAAAGACAGAAAATCATACACATGCACATACACACACACTTGAAAAATGTATATAATAGGTACCAAATTATATATATATATTCCTTACTCTGTATTCAGCATTATTCTAAGTGCTTTTTACAAATGGTAGCACATTTGAATAAATGCAATGTTATCATGAATTCATAGAGCAAAAAGTAAAAATAAAGATATAGTTAAGATAAAGAAGTAAGGCACAAGTCAATAACACAGAACACTTAAAACTTGATCATATAATAAGGTAAAGATAATTTATAAATATGTATAAATATTAAAAACAAAATATTTTAAAAGAGTAAAAATGAGTGAGGATAAAAAGAATCCAGTGATTATAATTTTTAGTTTTTCCAGTTTGAGTTTTGAGTAGAATTGGGAAAGAAAAGGGTGATTAAAGTAAATTAGCCTAGAAAGGTCAGATAAAGATACAAGTAAATGGCTCCTGTCCTGAAGAAAGGGGAAAAAATTAAGAGAGTAGACAGAGAAGGGGTTGGTAATCAGGCCAGAGAACCATGTACCAGACTCTATTATAGTTGTCAAGTTTCCCATGACTGCTTTTAACGAATGCCATCAGGGAACTGTGGAAGAAAATCAGGGCTCAAATTGTCTGTTGGATAACAACAAAAGCCTAATAAACATAAGAAAACTTTCTAACTTCATTAATAACTTGAAAAATGGAAATGAAAGTAATGACAAAACGGCATGGACATTTTAACTGGAAAGGCTGTGGTAAAGACACTCAACAAATTTTCCTTTGCTTAATTTGAAATTTTAACACAGTTTACAAGTCTATGAAGGCATAAATGGCTTAGAATTCCCATTTTTACACATTCCCAAATGGTAGTATTACAGCAACAAAAATATCAAACTTTTAGGTACTTAACAATTTCATGGAATAAGAGAATACTGAAATTATGGAAAAGGGATTACAATTACTAAACAGAACAAATAGCTGAAAGATTAAAGGTCAACTAGGAAACTAGAAGAGGAATAGGAAAAAAGAAAATCTTGGGTCTTTGTTGTAACAAGAGCTCTCTACAATGAATGCCTTTGATTATAAGAAGATAAATCTATTTATCTTTTGTTCATTTTCTTCAGACTCATTTGTTCATTCGTTGAACAAATATTAATTGAGATTTGCTCAGCAATAGTAATCAAGTAGAGGCTAAAGGTACTGTGGTGAACGATGTAAAGAAAGCAGATGGTGAACAAGTACTGCTGTAAATATGATTATTTATCATCTTGATAAAGACAATGAAGAATGTAAAGCAGAATCTTTTAGTAAGGAGGGGAGAAAAAATAGATTTTGAAATCAGGAAAGTTTTCTATGAGGAACAACTGTTTAAACTGCTGAGTGATGATGAATCATTCATGGACACATTGGAGGGAGAATTCCATTGGAAGAGGACAGAAAAAGTGCAAAGATCTAGAAACAGATTTTAGGAATAGAAAAGCCTGTGTGGTTGGATTATAATGAATATAATGCATTATAATGAGCGAGGAGAAGATTGGTATGTGATGAAAAACAAACAAACCGTTGCTGTCTCGTTGGGACCCTACAGAACGGGCAGAACTTCCACATAGGAATTCCAAGGAGTGGCTGGTGGATTCAAAATGCCAACCTTTTGATTAGCAGCCAAGCTCTTAACCAGTGCACCACCAGAGCTCTGGGTACATGATGACATCAGAGAGATAGGAAGGGATTGATCCCAATAGGGTTTCAAAATTAATGAGTATATGGTGCTCCTTGGAAACTCTATGGGACAGTTCTGCTCTGTCCTACAGGGTAGCTATGAGTCGGAATCGACTCAAGGGCACTGGGTTTTTTTGGGTGGTATATATATATAAAAAAAATTATACCGGGTTTCAAAATTAATGAGCATATATATATACTGATTGGAAACCCTGGTGGCGTAGTGGTTAAGTGCTATGGCTGCTAACCACAAGGTTGGCAGTTTGAATCCACCAGGTACTCCTTGAAAACCCAATGGGGCAGATCTACTCTGTCCTGTCGGGTCGCTAGGAGTCGGAATCGACTCGAAGGCAGTGGGTTTGGTTTTTTGGTTTTGGTATATACTGATTACAGTGGGAACCCACTGGAGGGTTTTATGCAGGGCAATAATATGATGTGATTTACATTGTAAAAGAATGCTTAGGACGGCGCTCTGTGGAATTGACATTGTAAATGAGCTAGCCTCGATCGTTTATGAGGGTTTTCCAAGGTGGTGATTTGCCAAAGTTGTGGCAGTGAAAATGTACAGAAATAGGCAAATGTACTTTGAGGAGGGAGCTGATAAAAGTATATTTGGGTGTGAAAGAAAAAGAAATCTTAAAATTACATACTTTTTCTAACCTATGATTTACAAATGGTTTTCTCTACAGTGGCATTTTTGAAACAGAACATATATTAACCAGCCCATACTGTATTTCTGAGCCACCCTCCTTTGAGGCAAGAAAAAAAAAAAAAAACACTATGGAGTACCTTCTATCAGGGAGCCCTGGTGGCACAGTAGTTAAAGCACTCAGCTGCTAATCAAAAGGTTGCGGTTCAAATTCAACAGCTGCTTTGGGGGAGAAAGATGTGGCAGTCTGATATGGTAAAGATACAGCCTTGAAAACCCTATGGGGTAGTTCTACTCTGTCCTATAGGATTGCTATGAGTCAAAATCCACTTAAAGGTAATGGGTTGGATTTTGTTGTTGTTATTGTTGTCTTCTATCAGAATGTGTATTGGTGGCAAGCAGACAAATGTATACAAAGGCTAGTTAGTGTACACCTTTTTTCCAAAAGCAAGGGGCACACTTGTATAAACTTGCTCTATGGTCCAGGAAATAACAAATGTCATTCTGTGATGTCCTTCCACAAGTACTCATTGGTCTCAGCAATGGACTTCCTATCTCTTACGTATACCTACAACCAACTGAATTCACGTTCATAAGCCACTAGAAGCTTCATCCCCCAAACCTGCACTGCTCACAGTGTTTTTTTTTTCCCCAAAGATTAGAAAGAGAAAAAATGTAAATCTAGATAAATCAGGAAATAAACAGCTTCTGAAGAGAAGCAATGAGTCTCCCTTTTATCAGAAATTGTTTAACAGCATCATTACAGTTAACATGTCCTGAACATTCAGTCAGCTAAGTATTTTGCTTGCGTTTCCTTACTTAGTCCTCATCACTTCTGTGAGGTGCCTGCCCCATTATCAACTGTACTTTGTACATAAAGAATCTGAGGCTCAGATTGATTTTAAACTTGTTAAGAGTTCAGTTAGCTAATAAAAATCAAAACCAGAGTTAAAATCTAAACAGTATAAGCCAATGGAATCAAGTCTTTTAGCACATCACGTTAGAACTCAGCACTTTTAATATACATAATGTATTTCCTGTTCATTTACCTGCATGTAATTGCAGCATTTCTTTTCTCTTAACAAAGACAGTTTTTGTCCTCACCTTCTGTTAATGTTAAAGTCAGATACCTTGCACGGAACTTGGAACCAGACAGTGATTTCTCCTGTCAGAGGGTTTATTAGAATCCTACTCATGTACTGTCTTGGTCTAGCTCTACCTCTGTCAGTGTGAGGTTAGCATATTTTTATACAAGAGGAATTGGAAATGAAATGCTATGAAATTCAGACCTGCACACCTTCTAGTCCTTCAGAACACTGCTTTGTACTAAGATGCCTATCAGAAGGTCTTCTATAGTAGGATCTAGTTAGGCTGACAGTCAGATGTGAGCTCTTGAACAAAAAATCATACTGAAAGATTTTTCCCCTGTAGGCTATATGGCTCAGAAAGATTTAGAATTTGTAAGCCATTTATAATAGGATTATAATACCTTTTGGTGTGTACCGTTTAAATGCTAGGATCTCATCATCTTGCTTCTGTCACTAACTTTGTAGCTTACATTCAAACAATGTCAAAATTTGTGTATAGTCCCCTACCTAAATTATTCAGCTTTAATCTTTGGTACTATCAGATTTTATTTTCTATTAGACCTTAGTCTGTCATAGTCTGAAAACACTATGTTCTTTTTATTAATGAGAATGCTCCCATTGTCTCTCCTGATCTTGACAATGTTAAAAGAGTTGTGTTATTTCCTAGAATTTGTGAACTCACTGTAATTAAATAGACTTAATGTTATTCACAATGAATTACTAGGACTTTTATCTTTGAACATGTCATTTAATATTTTTTCAATATATTTCTAAAACCCAAGTGGTTATTTTGATAAAGTCACCGTTCATTCTTAGAGAGGATTTTTTTTTTCTTTTATACTGCACACAGTGTCCTCACATTTATTTTTCTATTTGATCCTTCCTATTTTTTTTTTTTTAAATCTCTAAAAAAGGCTGAATGAGGCAATAGGTTATTTCTCTAAGGCTGGAAAGATAAGAGACCAAATAAGTACTAACCAGAGGGAAAACAAAAACAAAAACAAAAACAGAAATCATTGCTGTTTAGTCAATTCCAACTCATAGTGACCCTATAGGACAGAGTAGAACTGCCCCATAAGGTTTCTAAGGAGTGGTTGGTGGATTTGAACTGCCAGCCTTTTGGTTAGCAACTGTAGCTCTTAACCACTACACCACAGTATTCTATGTGTTCACATGCTTAAATCCCTCTTATTGCTAACAAATTCATGAAACCAAAGTATAAGAAGCAACCAAATGACTTTCCAGGAAAAACTTGAGCTCTATGACCAGCGGACTTTGGGGAAATCATTTAACATTTCTTTGACACATACTTCTCCTCTGTCAGTAGAGGGGGCTGAGGTCTGTGATTATTAGAGTTTCTGTATGTGCTGAAATTCTAATTTCTTTTCCAATTAAACTGAAAGCCAGACAAGATCCCTAAACTTTTGAACATGAAAGAAATAGAAAGTGATAAAACTGGTAACATCTGGGGAGGGAAACACCATGACTGGGATTGAGGGATAGGAAAGAATCACTTTTAATTTTTGGATTGCAGTGTATCACTCTGCACCTTGTCCAAATGAGTTAAATTATTTAAATGATAAAGACTCAAAAACAAATTGATAGAACTAGGGAATGGTATTACCGTTGTTAATGCCTGTCGAGTCAATTCCAATAATGTTTATTTTTTATTTTGTGTTAGATGAAAGTCTACAGAGCATATTAGTTTCCCATTCGATAGTTTGTACATAAAGCATTCCATGACATTGGTTACATTCCCCACAGTGTGTCAGAACTCTTCCCATTTCTTCCCTGGGTTCCCTGTTTCTTTTCGTCCTGATTTTCTACCCAATCCTGTCTTCTCATCTTTGCTTTTGGGCAAATGTTGCCCTTTCGATCTCGTATAATCAATTGTTCTAAGGAGCACATTCCTCTGGGTATTCTTCTTTATATGATAGCCCTGTCAATTGTTTGGCTGAAAGGTGGTCTCTGGGAATGGCTTCAGTTCCAGGTCAAAAGAGCAATTTAGGGCCACAGTTTTAGGGGTTCCTCCAGTCTGTCAGACCAGTAGGTCTGGTATTTTTTCATGAATTGTTTTTGTTCTACATTTTTCTCAAGCTCTGTCCAGGACCCTCTGCTGTGATCCCAGTCAGAGAGGCTGGTAATGGTACCCAGGCACCGACTAGTTCTTCTGGGGATTCCAATAGTTTTAATGCTGCCACAACAAACTTCTCATGGATCTTTTTTCCGGACCTGTTTAAATGCTTCTTCATTAAAGAGTATATCTGTTTTATTGCTTTCTTTCAAATATTAATGCTATTATTTTTCACTTAAAATAATTTGCCTCAAATATTACATGAATGAAACTGGCTTTAAGAGAGAGAATTATTTCTTAAATTGTTTTCTTTACATTATTTAATCTTTTATCGTAAATATTACATTATTTAATATATCTAAGGTGACCATAAATTTATTTTCTAAGTCAGTACATATTTGACAGGGAAATGAGGTTGTATCAGTAGCAAAAGGTACAAACCAAGAGGATCTCAAGCAAACTAAGATGTAGGGTTACCGTAAATATATGGGATATTGGATGTAATTAGCATTAAAGGTTTATTCAACGTGAAGTTCTAGGGTTGATGCCCTTCTTGGAGTGAAAATCACTGAATAAAAATACTAAAAAAAATACTTTATATTATCATTGGAAACATTGTTGATAATTAATGTTTTATATGTTGCAATAATACAAATATTAATGGACACCCAAGTAAATTGCATAATCCCTTATCCATCATGAATTTGCAATACGAAAAATTCTTGAAAGCTCAGATTTACTTTGGAATTTATAAGACTTTCAGGCTGCCTACAAGGATTGTCAGTAATTCCTTTTGGTGATATTTAAAAGAATTGATGCTTACAAATTTGACAGAAAAATAAAGCAGAAAGCAGACTAAATGGAGAGGATTTAACAATGCACTTTGGGAGGAATACAGAGAAATAAAGCTCCTAGGACAGTGTTTTGCTTTATTTTGATGCATTTTTACATACTGGTGGCACAGTGGTTAAAGTGCTCAGCTGCTAACAGAAAGGTCAGCTGTTTAAATGCATCAGCTGCTCATTGGGAGAAAGATGTGGCAGTCTGCATCTGTAAGGATTTACACCCTTGGAAACCCTACGGGGCAGATCTGCTCTGTCCTTACAGGATTGCTATGAGTCGGTATAGACTTGATGGCAATGGGTTTGGGTTTTTTTCCATCCATTTATCATAAAGAATGTTAATAATTACCAAAATATATTGAACATTTAATATCCAAAGTACTCTGTAATGTAGTTCACATAGGTTAGCATATTAAATTATCTTAATAGATGTGTTTGTATTCATAAGTCCCTTTATTGTTAATAAAATCATCAAGCCTAGGTATAAGAAACAATCAAACAGAACTCCGGAAAAAGCCTGAAAGGTTAAGGTGATTAAAACCCAGAAAATTTAAGAAAGTTTGGCCAAAGCCTCACATTTTGTAAGTGACTAAACTGAGAATCAAACCCAGGACATCTGACTTTGAGGTCTCACTGATTACTTCAATGTCATGTTGTCTCTTATCCGTTTTAAATTGTATATCCCTCTGGATTGCAGAATGATTTTGAGAAATATCTTTGAATGGACATAAAACGTTTTCTGGCATTTGTGCCCAGCTGAATAGGCTAAATGATATCTACTCAAAGCTTGTGTTTCTCAACCTCCAGGTTAATAGCTGTATCTGAAAGCTTGTTAGGAAGTAAGGTCAAAAATATGTATTGAAAGTTCCTATTTAAAATTGAAGGAGGAGATAGAGAAACTCTTATAGATGACTCAAAGTAAAATAAAATCACTTGCATTGTACAAAATGCCAAGGGTATGGGCGTGTCTACTTATTTTTTGGCCAATGGAAAACAATTGCAGAATTCATATTTTATACAATTCAGTCTTAGAGGAAATACAACTAGAATGTTCCTTAGAAGCAAAGATGGCAATATTTTGACTTGCTTTTGGACGTGTCATCAGGAAACATCAATGGCTAGAAAAGGATATCATCTTTGGTAGAGGGCACACTAAAAGGAGGTGTTCTCGAGGATTTATATCAAGGATAAAGAGATGTTCAGGTTTGTTATGCATAAATTAGTTTGTTGCAAGGTAGTCATGGCAAGTCACGCAAGCAAGACCTCAAGATGTTCATTTAGTGTTGGGGAATCAGAATTAACAATTACAGTGTGCTTGGCTGGATGGTGTCTGGCTACCACTAAAAACCTCTCTAACAGAGATCACAACAGAGAGTCCTGGACAGAATGGGAGAAAACTGTAGAACAGAATTCAAATTCATGAAGAAAGACTAGATTTACTGGTCTGACAGAGACTGGAGGAGCCCTTGAGTCTACGGCCTGCGAACACTCTGCTAACCCAGAAGTGAAACCACTCCTAAAGCCCACTTTTCAGACAAAGATTAGATAGGCCTATAAAACAAAAAATAGCACACATAAGGAATGTGCTTTTTGTTCAATCAAATATGTGAGACCAAATGGGCAACTCCTCTCTAAAACCAAGACAAGAAGGCAGGAAGGGCCAGGAACTGGACGAATGGACTCAGGGAACCTGGGGTGGACATGGAGCGCATGCTGTCATATTGTGGGCACTGCAACCAATGTCACAAAACAATATGTGTATAAAATTTTGAATGATAAGTTGGACTGTAAACTTCCACCTAAAGTACAATAGAACTAAAAATAAAAGAATTGTTGTATGACATATTTATAGTTAGTTAATTTGTATTATGTGTTATTGCCAATTACAGGATTGTTGTATGACATATTTATATTCTTTTTTACTACATGTCTCACATCATGCTTGATATAAAGTTAGAGGGTCAGCAAAAAAGAGGAAGACCCTCAATGAGATAGACTGACACAGTGGCTGCAACAATGGGCTCAAACAGCAACAATTGTGAGGATGGCGCAGGCTCAGGCAGTGTTTCATTTTGTTGTACGTAGGCTCACTATGAGTTGGAACTGACTTGAGGGCACCTAACAACAACAACAACAACACAGGTTTCAAGGCTTGCAATTATGGGAATTGTTTAGTGACATATTTATGTTTTGTGAATATATAAGATTTGATTAATGTTGCATTCCATCATCGCAGAGTGCAGGTACACAGCCCAATTTAAAGAAGTTATTTATGACCTACTTCACATACATCTATTGTCTTATTTTCAAGGTTAGAACAACTTTCTAATGACTTATAGTTAATGGTTAAAAAGCATTATATAAATACATATCTATTTCTAAGTTCAGAAATTTTCTATTTCTAACTTCACATTATAAGTGACTTATACATAGGTATTTAAAAACATTATAAAAACTCATAGCAATGTAAAAGCATTATAGAAGCATATGTAATAGCGATTTAGGCATACGTGTTTTAAGAACATTACACCATCTGGCAGGATTTGAGAGCACACAGAAAACTTATATAACATCTTCAATAAGATGGATTGGCAAAATAGCCATACTAATGAACTCAAACAGACCAACAATCATGAAGATGGAGCAGAACTGGACAAATTCTGTTATCTGTAAGGTCTCCATGAGTCAGAGTTAACTGGATGGCAACTAACAACAACAAAGTTTCAAAAATGTAATTAACATTCTCTTTATTCAATATTCTCAGAAGTAGTCTTTATTTTTTTTTATTTAATTGCAAGTACGTTTTTTAATTATGAGAACATTTTTCACAGGCTGACTAAACTGTAAACTTTGGGAGTACGAGCATCATACGTGTTTCTGTGGCTCAAGATGTTATCTCATTACCTAGCTGTGTACCTGTCACATAATTAGTCATTCGTAGTTTGTGTTCAACAAATGACTGAATGAATAAAGGAATTCTGTATTCATGCTCTTTTCCAATCGTTCCCCCCCCCGTAAGGTTTTAAATCATCCAAGGAATAACAAAATCTGCATTAATTTTTTTATCAAGAACACGATTTTCATAATCAAAAAGTAACTGATTTTGGGTTTTCCCCCTGAAATAGAAATGTAGGTCAACAAGTTTTTCTCACTGAATTGCTGAAATACAAATAGTTAAGCTCTCATATTGACTAGAAATACAATCGATGGGACTGGAGTATACTTTTTATACGTTATCAGGGACATGAAATATACAAAAGAGTTCAGTACCCCAATGCCCATCTTGAATATGAAAGGTACAATTCTTGGTGCTCTGTTAGAATTTATTTTGTAACTCACAAGCATAAAAAAAAAAAAAAAAAAAGCTAGAGTCTTTTGATGATATAAACAGAATCAAATATATAACTTTGTGATCACAGGACTAAGACTTTCATTTGCAAATCTATTGTAATCATCTGTACTTGCCCTGAAAAGTAACTCCCAGAGTAAGAATGAGGAAATAATTTGGGAATTAAAGGGTAGGATGTTTTCACACCACTTATGGCAGCATGTCTCGATATGTAGTAGGTGTTCAACATTTTTTTGTTGTTTTTGAAAAAAGCAAAGAGAAAAAAGCAGAATAAAAAACATCATCATTTATTATCTTCCTCGATTTTGTGTTTTGCCTTATCTACAAAAGAACCATCCCACTGCTGAACTGTATAAAATGACACCATGTCAATATTGAATTTATGAAAGTGATAGAAGGTAAAGCAAATACCTCAGTTATAAGGATTAAATCTTTTATATGTAAAATCATAATATAGTATAAATCAGTAGAATGTTAGAAATTATACTAACAAAGAAAGATCTGTTTTAAGAGTAAAAAGGAGGATACCTAGAGCTGGCTTCGTGTACACATCTTATTTAGTCGAGTACTTTGAAAACTATAGGTTTTAGATCAATGTTTTTCAAACCTTAGCTTGCATAAGAAAGAATTACTTGGAGAGTTTGTTACAACAAAGATCCTTGGCTTTATCCCCAGAGATCTCAATTCAGTAGGCTTGAGGGGGTAGGGATAGGTGATAATTTGCATAGCTCACATGCTCCCCCCCAAAAGAAACCCCAAAAACCCAAACCCATTGTCATTGAGTCAACTCCGACTCATAGTGACCCTATAGGACGGAATAGAACAGCCCCATAGGGTTTCCAAGGAACAGCTCTACCAGGTGATGCTAATTCATCAGATTGAAGACCCTACTTTGTGTAATGCTACTTCAGACAATTCAAATGCTCATGTATTTAAAATACAGATGTTATAGATGTCGTGGTGTGTGTGTGTACTTTCTCCACTCTAAGAGCAGATCTTCCACTTTCTCTTGCCATTTTCTCTGAGAAAAGGCTAGTTTTGCTTTATTAGAATTAAGTAATGATAAAATAGGCCCTATAAACACTGTAACGTGCTTCCTTCTTGAGACTGGAAGTTTTGTTTGTTTTTTCTTTACCTAATAGAGCTCTGAAATATCAAATGTAAATTAATTTAGGCTAAATTTGTTCTGTAATAACAAACAGTCACAAAAAGTCACAGTTGCATATAACAACTTTGTTTTTGGAAGGATCTTACAGCATAAAAATTGTGACCTAAAGTACATTTTCCCCCAGTTTCATTTTCCATGAATACTTCCCTAACTAAATCTTTTAAATTGGCCCTGTATCTCTCCAAACCTTAATGAGAACAATTGTTTCCCCTTGATTTACAAGGGATGTTGTATATACAGCAAGATTACATTTTCTGACTTAATTATAATTAGTTGTTTAATTGTCCTTCTCCTCCAACTAACTATAAGATCGTCACAGTAGGAATGGTTTTCATTCAGTTAAAAAATGACCTGAACTGACCCTGGGGGGGGGGCCCAGCCATTTGCACGGGCAGCGTGGCGGCGCAGCCGGTGGGAGAAGTCCCCGGGAGGCAGTGACTGGTCTTGGAGCAGGGAGAGCAGCATCCCAGCCGGGACCTGCGGTCACGGCGCGGGTGCGGGGAGCTGCTCCGCTCTCCTGAGCTGGCCCGGGGGGAGCCCAGCCGGTTCTCTGAGGCGGCACGGCGACGCGGCTGGCGGGACGGGGAGTCCCCAGGAGGCAGCGACTGATTTTGGAGTCGGGAGTGCACCGTCCCAGTAGGGGAGCCTTAACCTTGGGCATGGGGCTGACAGTGGAGGATCTGACCGTGACTCCAGCGGGCCAGACCCCCCGGGGGCAATCTCCACACAGCCAGCACACATAGGCGACGCGCCCCACTGAAATCTCAGATATAATAGTCATTCCAAGCAAGACAAGAAACTCTGGCTTTATTCTGAGGTGCTACTCTCCTATCTCGCTGATCCCTCCCCCATCCTCCCCATGCGACTTCATTAACATCCGAATAGCCTGAGCCAGAGGGAGAACTCTGATAGGGATCTGACTGCATTTTTTTTTTTAGCGGATTTTCAGGAAAAACTAGTTTCCCAGTGATGGCTCGGAGACAACAATCCATATCAAACCACTTAAAGAAGCAGACCATGACAGCTTCTCCAACCCCCCAAACAAAAGAATCAAAATCTTTCCCAAATGAAGATACAATCCTGGAATTATCAGATACAGAATATAAAAAACTAATTTACAGAATGCTTCAAGACATCACAAACAAAATAAGGCAAACTGCAGAAAAAGCCAAGGAACACACTGATAAAACTGTTGAAGAACTCAAAAAGATTATTCAAGAACATAGTGGAAAAATTAATAAGTTGCAAGAATCCATAGAGAGACAGCATGTAGAAATCCAAAAGATTAACAATAAAATTACAGAATTTGACAACGCAATAGGAAGTCAGAGGAGCAGACTGGAGCAATTAGAATGCGGACTGGGACATCTGGAAGACCAGGGAATCAACACCAACATAGCTGAAAAAAAATCAGATAAAAGAATTAAAAAAAATGAAGAAACCCTTAGAATCATGTGGGACTCTATCAAGAAGGATAACTTGCAAGTGATTGGAGTCCCAGAACAGGGAGGGGGGACAGAAAACACAGAGAAAATAGTTGAAGAACTTCTGACACAAAATTTCCCTGATATCATGAAAGACGAAAGGATATCTATCCAAGATGCTCATCGAACCCCATTTAAGATTGATCCAAAAAGAAAAGCACCAAGACATATTATCATCAAACTCGCCAAAACCAAAGATAAAGAGAAAATTTTAAAAGCAGCCAGGGAGAAAACAAAGTTTTCCTTCAAGGGAGAATCAATAAGAATAAGTTCAGACTACTCAGCAGAAACCATGCAGGCAAGAAGGGAATGGGACGACATATACAGAACACTGAAGGACAAAAACTGCCAGGCAAAGATCATATATCCAGCAAAACTCTCTCTGAAATATGAAGGTGAAATTAAGATATTTACAGATAAACACAAGTTTAGAGAATTTTCAAAAACCAAACCAAAGCTACAAGAAATACTAAAGGATATTGTTTGGTCTGAAAACCAATAATATCAGGTACCAGCACAATACAAGGTCACCAAACAGAACGTCCTGATATCAACTCAAACAGGGAAATCACAAAAACAAACAAATTAAGATTAATTAAATACATAAAATAATACACATAACAGGGAATCATGGAAGTCAATAGGTAAAAGATCACAATAATCAAAAAGAGGGACTAAATACAGGAGGCATAGAACTGCCAGATGGAGAGTGATACAAGGTGATATAGAACGTTACAAGTTAGGTTTTTACTTAGAAAAATAGGGGTAAATAATAAGGTAACCACAAAAAGGTATAACAACTCCATAACTCAAGATAAAAGCCAAGAAAAACGTAACGACTCAACTAACATAAAGTCAAACACTATGAAAATGAGGATGTCACAATTTACTAAGAAAAACGTCTCAGCACAAAAAAGTAGGTGGAAAAATGAAATGGCCAATAACACACATGAAAAGGCATCAAAATGACAACACTAAACACTTATTTATCTATAATTACGTTGAGTGTAAATGGACTAAATGCACCAATAAAGAGACAGAGAGTCTCGGACTGGATAAAGAAACACGATCCATCTATATGCTGCCTACAAGAGACACACCTTAGACTTAGAGACACAAACAAACTAAAACTCAAGGGATGGAAAAAAATATATCAAGCAAACAATAAGCAAAAAAGAAGAGGAGTAGCAATATGAATTTCTGACAAAATAGACTTTAGACTTAAATCCACCACAAAGGATAAAGAAGGACACTATATAATGATAAAAGGGACAATTGATCAGGAAGACATAACCATATTAAATATTTATGTACCCAATGACAGGGCTGCAAGATACATAAATCAAATTTTAACAGTACTGAAAAGTGAGATGGACACCTCCCCATTTATAGTAGGAGACTTCAACACACCACTTTTGGAGAAGGACAGGACATCCAGTAAGAAGCTCAATAGAGACACGGAAGACCTACTTACAACAATCAACCAACTTGACCTCATCGACTTATACAGAACTCTCCACCCAACTGCTGCAAAGTATACTTTTTTTTCTAGTGCACATGGAACATTCTCTAGAATAGACCACATATTAGGTCATAAAACAAACCTTTGCAGAGTCCAAAACATCGAAATATTACAAAGCATCTTCTCAGACCACAAGGCAATAAAACTAGAAATCAATAACAGAAAAATTAGGGAAAAGAAATCAAATACTTGGAAAATGAACAATACCCTCCTGAAAAAAGACTGGGTTATAGAAAACATCAAGAAGGGAATAAGGAAATTCATAGAATGCAACGAGAATGAAAATACTTCCTATCAAAACCTCTGGGACACAACAAAAGCAGTGCTCAGAGGCCAATTTATATCGATAAATGCACACATACAAAAAGAAGAAAGAGCCCAAATCAGAGAACTGTCCCTACAACTTGAACAAATAGAAAGTGAGCAACAAAAGAACCCATCAGGCACCAGAAGAAAACAAATAATAAAAATTAGAGCTGAACTAAATGAATTAGAGAACAGAAAAACAATTGAAAGAATTAACAAAGCCAAAAGCTGGTTCTTTGAAAAAATTAACAAAATTGATAAACCATTGGCTAGACTGACTAAAGAAATACAGGCAAGGAAACAAATAACCCGAGTAAGAAACGAGAAGGACCACATCACAACAGAACCAACTGAAATTAAAAGAATCATTTCAGATTACTATGAAAAATTGTACTCTAACAAATTTGAAAACCTAGAAGAAATGGATGAATTCTTGGAAAAACACTACCTACCTAAACTAACACATTCAGAAGTAGAACAACTAAATAGACCCATAACAAAAAAAGAGATTGAAACTGTAATCAAAAAACTTCCAACAAAAAAAAACCCTGGCCCGGACGGCTTCACTGCAGAGTTCTACCAAACTTTCAGAGAAGAGTTAACCCCACTACTACTGAAGGTATTTCAAAGCATAGAAAATGATGAAATACTACCCAACTCATTCTATGAAGCCACCATTTCCCTGATACCAAAACCAGGTAAAGACATTACAAAAAAAGAAAATTACAGACCTATATCCCTCATGAACATAGATGCAAAAATCCTCAACAAAATTCTAGCCAATAGAATCCAACAACACATCAAAAAAATAATTCACCCTGATCAAGTGGGATTTATACCAGGTATGGAAGGCTGGTTTAATATCAGAAAAACCATTAATGTAATCCATCACATAAATAAAACAAAAGATAAAAACCACATGATCTTATCAGTTGATGCAGAAAAGGCATTTGACAAAGTCCAACACCCATTTATGATAAAAACTCTTACCAAAATAGGAATTGAAGGAAAATTCCTCAACATAATAAAGGGCATCTATGCAAGGCCAACAGCCAATATCACTCTAAATGGAGAGAAGCTGAAAGCATTTCCCTTGAGAACGGGAACCAGACAAGGATGCCCTTTATCACCGCTCTTATTCAACATCGTACTTGACGTCCTAGCCAGGGCAATTAGGCTAGACAAAGAAATAAAGGGTACCCGGATTGGCAAGGAGGAAGTAAAGTTATCACTATTTGCAGATGACATGATCTTATACACAGAAAACCCTAAGGAATCCTCCAGAAAACTACTGAAACTAATAGAAGAGTTTGGCAGAGTCTCAGGTTATAAAATAAACATACAAAAATCACTTGGATTCCTCTACATCAACAAAAAGAACACCGAAGAGGAAATAACCAAATCAATACCATTCACAGTAGCCCCCAAGAAGATAAAATACTTAGGAATAAATCTTACCGAGGATGTAAAAGACCTATACAAAGAAAACTACAAAGCTCTACTACAAGAAATTCAAAAGGACATACTTAAGTGGAAAAACATGCCTTGCTCATGGATAGGAAGACTTAACGTAGTAAAAATGTCTATTCTACCAAAAGCCATCTATACATTTAACGCACTTCCGATCCAAATTCCAATGTCATAATTTAAGGGGATAGAGAAACAAATCACCAATTTCATATGGAAGGGAAAGAAGCCCCAGATAAGCAAAACATTACTGAAAAAGAAGAAGAAAGTGGGAGGCCTCACTCTACCTGATTTCAGAAGCTATTTTACAGCCACAGTAGTCAAAACAGCCTGGTACTGGTACAACAACAGGCACATAGACCAATGGAACAGAATTGAGAACCCAGATATAAATCCATCCACATATGAGCAGCTGATATTTGACAAAGGACCAGTGTCAGTTAATTGGGGAAAAGATAGTCTTTTTAACAAATGGTGCTGGCATAACTGGATATCCATCTGCAAAAAAATGAAACAGGACGCGTACCTCACACCATGCACAAAAACTAACGCCAAGTGGATCAAAGACCTAAACATAAAGACTAAAACAATAAAGATCATGGAAGAAAAAATAGGGACAACCCTAGGAGCCCTAATACAAGGCATAAACAGAATACAAAACATTACCAAAAATGATGAAGAGAAACCCGATAACTGGGAGCTCCTAAAAATCAAACACCTATGCTCATCTAAAGACTTCACCAAAAGAGTAAAAAGACCACCTACAGACTGGGAAAGAATTTTCAGCTGCGACATCTCTGACCAGCGCCTGATCTCTAAAATCTACATGATCCTGTCAAAACTCAACCACAAAAAGATGAACAATCCAATCAAGAAGTGGGCAAAGGATATGAACACACATTTCACTAAAGAAGATATTCAGGCGCTAACAGATACATGAGAAAATGCTCTCGATCATTAGCCGTTAGAGAAATGCAAATTAACACTACAATGAGATTCCATCTCACTCCAACAAGGCTGGCATTAATCCAAAAAACACAAAATAATAAATGTTGGAGAGGCTGCGGAGAGATTGGAACTCTTATACACTGCTGGTGGGAATGTAAAATGGTACAACCACTTTGGAAATCTATCTGGCATTATCTTAAACAGTTAGAAATTGAACTACCATACAACCCAGAAATCCCACTCCTCGGAATATACCCTAGAGATACAAGAGCCTTCACACAAACAGATATATGCACACCCATGTTTATTGCAGCTCTGTTTACAATAGCAAAAAGCTGGAAGCAACCAAGGTGTCCGTCAACCGATGAATGGCTAAATAAATTATGGTATATTCACGCAATGGAATACTACGCATCAATAAAGAACAGTGACGAATCTGTGAAACATTTCATAACATGGAGGAACCTGGAAGGCATTATACTGAGCGAAATCAGTCAGAGGCAAAAGGACAAATATTGTATAAGACCACTATTATAAGATCTTGAGAAATAGTAAAAACTGAGAAGAACACATACTTTTGTGGTTACGAGGGGGGGAGGGAGGGAGGGAGAGGGTTTTTCATGGATTAATCAGTAGATAAGAATTGCTTTGGGTGAAGGGAAGGACAATACTCAATACATGGAAGGTCAGCTCAATTGGACTGGACCAAAAGCAAAGAAGTTTCTGGGATAAAATGAATGCTTCAAAGGTCAGCGGAGCAAGGGCGGGGGTCTGGGGAACATGGTTTAAGGGACTTCTAAGTCAATTGGCAAAATAATTCTATTATGAAAACATTCTGCATCCCACTTTGAAATGTGGCGTCTGGGGTCCTAAATGCTAACAAGCGGCCATCCAAGATGCATCAATTGGTCTCAACCCACCTGGAGCAAAGGAAAATGAAGAACACCAAGGTCACACGACAACTATGAGCCCAAGAGACAGAAAGCCACATGAACCAGAGACCTACATCATCCTGAGACCAGAAGAACTAGTTGGCGCCTGGCCACAATCGATGACTGCCCTGACAGGGAGCACAACAGAGAACTCCTGAGGGAGCGGGAGATCAGTGGGATGCAGACCCCAAGTTCTCATAAAAAGACCATACTTAATGGTCTGACTGAGACTAGAGGAATCCCGGCGGCAATGCTCCCCAGACCTTCTGTTGGCACAGAACGGGAACCATGCCCGAAGACAACTCATTAGACATAAAAGGGACTGGTCAGCGGGGGGGAGAGGGATGCTAATGAAGAGTGAGCTAATTAAATCAGGTGGACACTTGAGAGTGTGTTGGAAACTCTTGTCTGGAGGGGGGATGGGAGGATAGAGAGAGAGGGAAGCTGGCAAAATTGTCACGAAAGGAGAGACTGAAAGGGCTGACTCAATAGGGGGAGAGCAAGTGGGAGTAGGGAGTAAGATGTATGTAAACTTATATGTGACAGACTGATTGGATTTGTAAACGTTCACTTGAAGCTCAATAAAAGTTAATTAAAAAAATTAGTTTTCAACAGTCACAGAAAAAGAAGAAATTATACATTATTTTGAAAATAACTCTACGCAAGCCTCAAGCATGGTTCTCTTTCTATAAATACTGAGTCTTATTTTTTCCCACAAAAGTACAGTCTTTAACTTCTGTGATTTACAAAAATCTTTTTGAAATTTTTTCATTCTCTTCTAGGATGAGAGCAGGTATAATGTTTATATTTTAAATCAATCATAAACTACACATTAATCCTGATTTAAAATAGAAACTCACTTTTTAACTGAGAAGGTATATCTGTCATATTTCTGTGAAGACAAGTACTTTCAAATTTTAACTTTAGATTTCACACATGACCAGTTTCTAAATTCTCTCATTTTTGTTTCATCTTAACAGGTGGTTTGAGTCATCATATATTTAAGAAAGTATATGAGTATTAAATGTAACGTACTTAAAACTGTTAAAAAAAAAAAGTCTGATATGCAATACATACTACGTAAATCTAAGATATAATGTAGTTAATTTTGGTTGATCAAAGTATTAATAGTTAGGCAACAGTTATAAAATGCTCACAAAAGCCTATTGTTAAGAATTAATGAAATGGCTTTTTTTTTTTTACTTATTCGTGATATTTAACTCATCGGTAAGTTCAATAATTCTGAGTAATCGTGTTTATTTGAACTTATGTTTATTTATTTTAGTATATATGAGTGAGTCTTTGATGTGTACAGGAAGGAAAACAGTTTTTTTTTTTAAGCATTTCAACTATACTAACAAGGCACTGGAGCTCTGGTAGCACAGTGATTAAGAGCTCAGGCTGCTAACCAAAAGATCGGCAGTTGGAATCCACCAGCGACTCCGTGGAAACCCTATGGAGCAGTTCTACTCTGTCCTACAAGGTTGCTATAAGTAGGAATCGACTTGACATCAACGAGTTTTTTAATAAGGTACTAGCCTATCAAAGTTTAAAGAGAATGGAGCTTGACACTTATAACGAGTATTTATCATATAATATTTTGTTCCTTCATGTAATTCACTAAGCCATTTCTAATTAATCTTAAATATTCAACTGAAGCATGAGACTCTACTAGAAGGTAAAGGGGGAAAAAACAATGCTGGAAGCTGTCATGTTTTTACTAACAAGAACAACATTGAATATAAATGAATTTTATAAGAGCCATTTCTCTTTACTTTCAACTTCATTGCTTTAAATTAACAGTGTATTGAAATGTGATCTATATTGCCATAGTCATGTAAATCTTCAGAAAATCCCAGTGACGTGGTGTTTTAGGAAGGTGATGAGGCTGTGTGATATAAAAACTCTAAGAGAGATGACTTTATGCACTACTTCTCCACATTATCTGCACTTCTGTAACTTTTTCAATTAAATTTCAACAAAAATGTCTAATCCCAAGTGCCTTCAAATTCCTTATCTGCCTTTTGTAGAAGTGATCCAGTTTGTGTGTTATGAGAGCTACTTATTAAAATATGTTGCTGAGCCTGCAGCTCCAACTCAGTCAGCAGTCTGGAAATTTTCTGATATGAACCATTTAAAGTAAATTATTTTCTGCCTTTTCATAATCTTATTTTTTATTAAGTGCTTGCCAAAATTGAGGTTGACTCCCTTCTTCAGATTAGGCTTAATGTTGGTTCTTACAAAATATGAAATGCGATGGAAGTCTTTATTATGCAAGGTCTTAGAGGCTAGTTAAAAGAAATTTTCTATCACCCTTTCTTCTCTATTTAAACCGAAAGTATAAATCATTTGGGTAGTACCGTGAGGTTTGGCTTTCTGTGAAATTTCTTCTATTTTTCCAGCGTGTGAACAGATGTGAAGCTCCAGTGTTTGGACACAGGGTTTTTACTCACAAGCAGATATCTTTTTTGAAGGAGATCAACCTGCATCCTTTAAACCCTCTGAAGGCAAAAATAAAAATGATTACCTGTATTATACCCATTGCTGTGGAGTCAATTCCAACTCATACTGATCCTATAGGACAGAGTAGAACTGCCCCATAGGGCTTCCAAGGAGTGGCTGGTGGATTTAAACCGCCAACCTTTTGGTTAGTAGCCATAGCTTTTAACCACTGCATTACCAGGGCTGAACACTAAAAACTCAGTTGTTTAATTTGAGACAGATAGAATGAACAAATCCCTGTCTGTGCTTAGGAATATTAAGCAGAGATTGATAGACTGCACAAAGTTTTCACACAGGTACTTTGCAAATATTAGACATACAATTTGATGTAACTATAACATGGAACACAATATTTTACATAGTCTTATTTTTTTTTTATGCATTTCTATCTTTTTTTCCAAGAAAAAAGGCAAAAAAAAAAAAAAAATTATGGAGGGTGAGGGTGCTTCAGACTGATTTAAAACAAACAAACAAACAAACAAATCCAGTGCCGTCAGGTCAATTCCAACTCATAGCAACCCTATAGGACAGAGTAGAACTGCCCCACAGAGTTTCTGAGGAGCGCCTGGCAAATTCAGACTGATAGAGGGGAACTATACTCAGTATCTCCCAGAATCTGTCTTCATCTCCAACTGGAGTTACTTGGTGTCATGTTTTCTAATATCTGAAAGTGTTCTACTGCATCATCAACTGTTCTTTATAAACTTGCCTTAATTTTTTCATTAATTCATTGATAATGTGCCAAGTTTGGCACAGGTTTGTCTTCCCAAGGATTTAATGAGGTAGATAGTATTCATCAAACTATACTGGCCAACTTTAAAATAAGTGACAACCAATTCTATTTAGTCAATTAACATTATTTGGGCACATTCCATGTGGCCAGGAGTCAAATATTCAACATGGCATGTAAAATAAAAAAAGATATGCCATAATAGCCTGCCCACAAAGAGATTATGAATCCGATTGATGTCTCCTGAAAGAATTAAAGGCTTCTCCCCATCCCCATATTGCTTTGGTTTTAGTGCAGGACTTGGGACATAAGATGAGTTGTTTCATCTAAGATTGTAGACTATATGAACCTGGACAGAAGGAAAGTATACATTTTTCAACAACACCTGATAGCTGATGGTTAGTGTGTTGTTCATAAACAACTTGCTGTTGGGGGGTATACATTCTGAGTGTCTTTCACTCTAATTGAAATTCACGTTAGATTCTCCTTCGTAGATTTCCTTCCTTGACATATTTTCTCCATACATATTTTTCAACTCATCGCAATTCCCTCTTTTTATAACCTCTCATTTCTGGTTCCCTTCACGGTGTTACTGAGTCTCTGGAAGCAGAGCGGCTGGCTGTGTATGCAAGCATCCAGTTATTTTTTGACCTGCACTTAGGGAAAAAATTCCTTTGAGTATTTTTTTTGTTTTGTTTTCATGTAGGCAGAGGATACTCTTAGGGGATCAGTGAGAGAGCAGATCATAAGTGAGATAGAAAACAAATAGATTAATAATTCCAGGTACAATACTGTACCTCATCTATTAAAAAAGTGTGGATGACTCAAAGATATAAAGCTGGTGGGAATATAAAAATGAGATATTAATGAAGAAAGACTAGGAATTTGGGAGGAAATCTGATTAAATGAGGAAAATATAGTGAGTTCTATGCAAAATTATATTTGGGAAAAATTCTCTGCTTCTAAATATATTCTGAAAAACACTATGTTAGAATAACACAGAGAATATTTCAGAGTCACCAGCAAAGAGGTGATGAGCAAAATCATGAAAATGATTGAGCTGTCAAAGAAAAAAATTAAAAAAAGACAAACAGAAGGCTAGGATTTGACATGAAAAGGCAGAAAAAAGTCATATGTAGCTTACATATACAGACCAATCACAAATTGAATTTTCATGTAAATTAAATGTGGCTTCTAGTAGTCTTCAGGAATCAAATTACATTTAGTAAATTTATATTGAAACACTGGGAGGTAGACTACACCTGGTGTTTGTACAATTATGTCAAAACATACTTGGCCTCTCCTCTGTCATTGCCTTGGTTAGCACTTTATTTTCTCATTCAGCCAGTGCTTATTCATGAACTCACTGAGAGAAGTGGCTTTGAATGACTTTTCACTTAATAAAATTAACTCTTTGACTTGTGTGGGTCAAAATAGCTACCATTAGCACTAATGCATTTTGAATTATTATGTGACAGAGTGCGCTAGTGTCAAATGGCTAAAAACATGCCTGGATACATGCATAAATAATGTGTCTTGCTTCTAATCTGTGTCTACAAAAGACATCTCTTAAAATAAATGTGTGTCGTTAACTCTTTTTCTCTGTTACACAATACCTCAGATTTGACTGCAACAATATCACTCTGTGCCCTATACTTCTAATCTCTCATCCACTCCACTACCCATTTTCTGAAGCAACCACTACATGACAAATTTTCTTAAGCTCTACTTTCAGTTCCCATGTCTCTCCAGAATGTTTTATTTAGTAGTTTCTGTTTCATACTGCTATTAACTCTGTTTTCAAAGCCCTCCTGAAGCAGACCACTCTCTAACTTTGCACTATAATCACTTCCTGCTTTGTGATGCCAGTGTTGTCACCATTCCATGGCATTTATAAACATAGGTTCCCTTGGTTGGAATTCTCTGGATTCTCACCTTCATGGTTATGTATCTTTATTGTCTTCTAAGACATCTTAAATCTCATCTCAGATACTCAAGGGAGTCCTTGCTCACCGGTCTGACTGGAATATCTCTTCTCTATTCTATCTGCATAAGTCTTATTGTAGAGCCAAGGCCAGACTAGATAATGAACTATCAGTCATACACGGTGGGCTGTTATTTTGAGTATGTTAGTTTAGCTTGTTCAAATAGATGTGACATTCTTAATGACTGAAATTTATATCTTTGTGTTCTATTCACGATCTGAGCAATGGGTGTTCACTATCTGCTCAATGCCTGTGCAGAACTTACCTATAAGTTAAAACAGAAAAAAAAAAAAAAAAAAAAGGATAACAAGTGCCCCCCAGAAACAGTTCTCTTCTTCTATATTCCAATCGAAGCAAAATTATTTTGGGGAAAGAAAAATAATAGCAATTTATTTCTATTCTGAGATGAGAGATGTTTAAGAGTTTAGACTTTTTGTGTTTAATGAGAACAGCAGGGTCAAATGAACAGTCACCAAAATCAGTGTTGTTATCCTGTGTAGAATAGATTTAACTGCTGCTGCTGCTCTCAGACATTTTTGAGTTGGGAACACTCTAAGAAAAAAATTGCAGAACATCTCACAAAATTGTAATGGGATTCATATTAAACAGCATCTGTATATTTCTATTTTTTCTATTAATTTTGAAAGCAGTCAGTTGAACACATCCAAAATCTGTTACCTTTTAGTCGATTTCAACTCAGCGACCCTATAGGACAGAGCAGAACTGCCCCATGGGGTTTTCAAAGATTGGCTGGTGGATTTGAACTGCTGACCTCTTTTCGGTTAGCAGCCAAACTCTTAACCCCATCACCACCAAGGTTCCAACTGAACCTATATCTAAAGCAATTTCATGCATATATATATGTATATTTGTGTGTGTGTTTGCATACATACATGCATATACATATGCATATATATATCACCTGTATAGAGCCCAGGTGGCACAGTGATTAAGCATTCGGCTGCTAACCAAAAGTTGGCCATTCAAATCTACCAGCTGCTCCTTGGAAACCTTGTGGGGCAGTTCTACTGTGCCTATAGGGTCTCTTTGAGTCAGAATCAACTGGACGGTAACAAGTTTTTGTTTTTGTTTTTTTTTAGTCTGCTAGGTAGTAGTTGGCGGATTCGAACTGCCGAACTTTTGGTTGGCAGCTGAACACTTAACCACTGCTAACCAAAAGGCCAGCAGTTCATATCCACCAGGCGCTCCTTGGAAACTCTACAGGGCAGTTCTATTCTGTCCTATAGGGTCACTGTGAGTCGGAATTGACTCGACGGCAGTGAGTGGGTTTTATATATATAGGCATTGGTTCATGCGATTGTGAAGTTGTTGGAGCTGGAGACTCAGGCAGGAATAGATGGTGCAATCTTGAGTCAGAAATCTATAGGTCAGGCCAACTGGCTGGAAAAACAGGCAGGATTTCTTCTTCTCTGTGAAATCTCTTTTTTTCTCTTAAGTTCCTCAGCTGAATAGATGGGGTCTGCATTTTTGAAACTTACATTATTGAGGATAATCCCCTTTTCTTGAAGTCTACTGATTGTAGATGCTAACCACATATGCAAAATACCTTCACAGCAATACCTACATTAGTGTTTGTTTAAATAACTGGGCCTAGCCAAGCTGACGCATAACACCATCATAGTCACTAAAGAATTTAACACTGTTCTTAAGAGGTGTTTAGTAAGATTTTCAATATAGATTGAAGGGGCTTCTTACATTATTGCCTACTGTTAGGCCCAAGGTGGTAAGGGTACAAAATGTTATGCTTCAAATAATTACTATGTTAAATAGCAGTGTTTTAGTTATACTGGGTTCTATAATTTGATACACATCGGGTTACATTTTAATATAAGTAAAACAAAACATTCTGAAATATACATTTTCCACATCAAACACTAATAATATTTAAGTGAAAGTTTACTATTATAGACATAATGTTTATTCTGTAATCATGGAATAATTAACTAAAATTATCAGAGAATCTGCTACCATTTGTTCTTTATTATTTTTCATTTCTTATTTCAAATACATTGTATAAAGATCATGGCCATTACTTCACAATGTTGGCCCACTCATCTCTCTATAAGCCACAAATACAGTAGAAATAGAGATAGAGAGAAAAAAAATTATATAAACAAGGTGTTATAGTGAATTAAAATTTAATTTTATAGAATTTAAAATTAAAATAAAACTATATATTGAATTTTACAAGCTTTTTTTCTCAAGATATTATTATCTAAAAGAAGAGCAATATTATTCTTTAAGACTATGTGTATGTGTGTGTGCATAGGTATGTTTAAAATCTGCATAGTGTGGCCTGACGTCTTTCCGGTGGAGGATGGGAGAAGGAGAAAATACAGCATACTTACAATGCCTCTTAACATTCTTTCTTTCCACATAATTTTCTTCATTTTTATTGGCCAGCTCCATCTCAAGTCATTGCACTGAGAAGCCTTACTTCTTACTTAACTTACTTATTTAACCTTTTTTAAAAATACAAGGAAGACAAGTAGTTGGGAATGCAGTTCTAACTGAACCTCATGAGAACTACCTCCTGGCTGCAAACGTAAGAACCAGTACTTGTCATCAGTACCAACATGTAGGGTAAGAAAGGAAAAGAGGAAGCAGAAAAAGAAAATACAAATTTGCAAACACCGATTCATTTAAACTGAGTCAACAATAGAACAGTTCTTGGACTTCTTTCTGGTGACTCAATCTGCTTCATAAAGAAGGAATTCTGTAATGCTCAGGGAAAGTCCTGCTCTCTTGCCGGATTTGGAATAGCCGTGAATTTCTGATGCCCCCTACATTTGCTTTCAATGCTGGTTAGTAAGAAAACAAACAAAAAACCCATTGCCCATGATTCCAACTCATAGTGGCCCTACAGGGCAGAGTAAAATTGCCCCATAGGATTTTCAGGGAGTGTCTGGTAGATTCAAACTGCCTACCCTTCGGTTAACGCCAAGCTCTTAACCACTGTGCTACCAGGGCTTCAAAGTAGGGAAAAACATTTAACCCTTTCATGGACCACGGGGTATATATGCCTGTGTTATATTTTCTGCCCGTGGAGGTTTATTGGCAGACATTTGAGCCACTCTAGTGTATTCTGGCATTGTAGCAGATACTGGTACAACTGCCTAAAAAATAAGGAAGTTAGTTTGCACCACATTTGAGTGTTGAGAGCCATCCTTCCGAGGGGATGCTTCCCAGAGGAGTGATTTTATGAACATTTTGTATCTTTTGGCTTCTGTAGAGTGAGATAAGCCTTGCAAGTATGTTTACTATTTCCTTGGTTGTATTGGGAAGGTACAGTTACTGACATTTGGTAGTAGTCAAGTAAATGAGTTATTTTTCAGATGAAAACTGTTTGTTATGCATTTCCTGAATCAAGAGACCAAAATGTCCTACATACGTGGTGTGCTTCATGGAACAAAGCACTCATATGGCCCACTCTAAGTAAAACTGATAACAATTATGTGTAGCAAGTACAATGTTTATTTAGTATTCTGTGTGTGTTTTTTCAAAAGTTGAGTCAGATATTTTATGGTTCAAGTGTAACCAGAAAGTGCGACACATCATGGGACTTCATGGAACATGGGACTGATATGTCCCACTTACAGTGTGCACCCCATTTTTTGAAATAATTAAAACTACAAACAAATAATGATTCAGCATCCATTCCATTAGTGAAAATAACATAGCATCACAAAAAAATTGAAAAAAAAATCCATAAAAGAATTAAATGATGTACTCCAGGTGTGTCCCATGGCTTGTTTTTTCTAAAAGCCCTAGTTCCATATCCGTCACAGAATGTTAGCAGGGTGGCATTTCAGGTGAATGTGTATTTATCCTTGGATACTACAATGCTTCCTGATTTACAGAATGTGTCTTTACACAGATTACTCTGCTTTCTTTTAATCCCATCCTATCAATATGATGTTTCACATGATGTTTTTATAATATTTCATTTGTAAATGATATTCTTTTCTCAATATCAGATACTCCCCTATTTTCCTACATGCCCTCGCTGATGTCAGTGGGCCTCTGAGAAGGTTCCTCTTCTCCTTTGTTATCTTAGCTGAAAGTCACAGCCATTTATTTTTGATGAATCTAATTTTAAAGAAATTAAACATGCGGTCAATTTTTATTTGATGAAAGAAAAGGACCAAACCCAGAACTAATCATTTTTAGATAAAATGTTTTAATCCTGAAAAGAGAGGTTTCCCTCTGAAAAGGTAAACTAATCAATTACAAGTATGAAAAATAACTGGAAAAAAGTATTATTATTATAAATTAGTATCATTTTAATGTCAAACTTTAATTTTTATACTTACTGTAAAATAATTATTAACTTTTTTCCTATTAAATGGGAGGTTAAAAGTACTGATGAATATTTCTAAAAAATCTATTCAATGTATATTTTTTGGGCTTCTTCTATGGGTGACATACATTCCTACTAGGTGAACAAAACTATAAAAAAAAGAACAAAACTATAAGGTCCTTAATATTAATTTATATTCTAACTGAAGAAGAGAGAAAATAAATTCATTAGTGCTATCATGTTTTAAATGAAGTACAGTATTAGATAGGAAATGATTGCTGGTGTAGGGATTACTTTACATATGGTCAAAGAAGGCCTTCTTTAGAAAATTACAGTTGACCTGATGTCTTAATGATGATGATGATGTGAGAGAGAGAGACAGAGAAAGAAGGCTGGAGTGAATGGGATTTAGGGATGTAGAATAATTCTCAATTATATAGAGCAAATGGAAAAGGACAGCCATATGTGCTAATCAAACTATTTTTTTTTTTCCCTCCATTTCTTCCAATTCTCGATTTAAAATCAGATAACTTTCTCATTCAGGATGTTCTCTTTTTGAGGTAGATACAGTTTTCGTGCACATAAGATTTCAGTAACTCATTCTGTAAACCTTGGAATCTGATGAATATGTTGACTCCTACCTTCAAAAGTTGTAGCAGAGTTCATCACCCAAACAAAATGGATGTGCCACTCCAAAGTTGGACTCATTATTATTATAGAGTGCTTCCCGCTCACCAAGCACACATCAGAACAGGAATTTCTTTCCCTTTTTTTTGTTGAACTTTAGATGAAGGTTTACAGAACAAACTAGTTTCTCATCAAACAGTTAGTACACACATTGTTGCATGACATTGGTTAACAATCCCACGACATGTCAACGCTCTCCCTTCTCAACCCCGGGTTCCCTGTTACCAACTTTCCTCTTCCCTCCTGCTGTCCAGTCCCTGCCCTAGGGCTGGTATGCCCCTTCAGTCATGTTTTGTTCCATGGGCCTGTTAAATCTTTGGTTGAAGGGTGAACCTCAAGAGTGACCTCATTACTGAGCTGAAAGGGTGTCCAGGGGCCATATTCTGAGTGTTTCTCCAGTCTCTGTCAAGCCAGCAAGTCTGGTCTTTCTTTTCGAGTTAGAATTTTGTTCTAGAACAGGAATTTCTTGGTAACCTATCTACAGCTCTTATATCACAAGTGGAAAATTGAGCCTTACTGAACATTTCCCACCCAGTCTCACTTACAGAGTGTAGCCCATAGCCATTTCATTAGTGTAAACAATTTAGTAATTCTCAACCTCATTGGTCAGCACAAAGTGTTCTCTGGCCCATATATATTCAAAATATTACACTCTAAATAAAAACACTGTGATTTTACTTCTTTTATCATGGTGACACATTTCAAGAAGATCTAATGTGAATTGTTTCACAAAAGATTTACACAAAATTTTAGCTTAGTAAAAAAAAAAGGTGGGAATTTTTTTTCTCTTTGAAATTATTGATAAAAACAAGATCACACACACATACACGGGTATATATGTGTAGCTTCTTTTTTCTGTTTTAGAAAGGTAAATATATGAGTGCATGTGTGGGTGTGTGTGTGTAAATAATCAGCACAAAGGGTCATAGGTAATCAAATACCAAATGCAGAGTAAATCTTAGGTAATGTTCAGTATATTTGTTCTAGATCATTTTTGTGTTGCACTTAATATTCATTTATGTGTTTGCTCAACATTTTTAAAATAATAGGATCAAATAATAACAGTATGAAATTCTGAAAGTCACATTCATTAGATACTTCAGTAAATAAATATAATCATACATTTTACTCGAAGATGACCACTGACTATAATAAGAGCAATGATCTAAGTTTAAGATAATAGATAATTAGAGTGATGCTAAATAATTACCAGATATTGGACTAAAAATACTGAAACTGTAACACAGATGGTTAGGACAAACATCATTATTCTCAAGAGTCAGGAATAAAGAGTGAAACCTCCACAAGCTCCCCAGACATTTTTCAGCCTTCAGAAACAGAACAATCCTTTCTGAGTTCATCTTTCAGCAATTTGTTGTTAATTCCAGACCCATGGCCTCAAATACAGTTTTGTAAAGGCATTCTTCTGTGGTTTTCAAAGACATTCATGATAAAATTGCTAAATGAATTAAAAGGTTATTAACAATTGACTTACATACACGGAGTGAGAACAGACCTCTTGTGCTATTTTTCTTCCTCTTAGAGAAGACAATTATTTTCAGTCAGCTTGAATTCCTCCTTCCAACTCTGTGGGGAATAACATCATGTCCTCTCATCCTATGAAGGGAGAAAAGTCTAACCGATTATTTCTCTCCAGGGATGACAGGTAACTTTTCTATTCTCCTTATGTTTCTAACAGTCAGACATCTGATCCATAAGATGAAGAATTATATGGGGTAGATAATCAAGTTTTTGAGGAATAAACAAAACAAAAATGCTCTGACTTTAGTTCCTAGGTAGATTAGCACAGGTAAACACTGAAAAATAAAGTAAACACTCTTTAATGTCTCTCATACAACATCAATTTTATACAATTCATATAAAATAATAAGTAATAATGGTTTATATAAATTCGTTAACATTACTTTTGTTGTCTGAGTTTATTGTTTGTAGTTCACAGCTCTAGAATATGTTTGAAAAGCACATGGGAAGTACGAGTTAATCATCGGTTAACAAATCTTTGGAGAACAAAAATTATTTTACGATTAAATGGAGAGCAGGTCACAGACTTTTTTTTTTTCCTTCGGTGTATGGGCCTTGGAGATTAGTGGCTGAGGAGAAAGACTGGCACATTTTTTCACAGGGTGGCACAAGCTGAGGGTTAGACTACAGTCCCAGAGCTCACACAGTCTAGTACCTGGAAGTGAGTTAACTTTCTGCTCAGATGCAAGACTCCCAGAGTTCCAGAGCTCATCTTGCTTGGACGAATTCTAAAATGAACCACATATACCATTTGGGCAAGTTTTGCCTGTTAAGCATAACGATGTAGGAACAGAAAATACTTTATTAAGAGGATGACTTTTGACCACTATATTATATCCCTATGTTCGTTAACGCATCTATTAAGTCATAGATCACAATAGAAGAATCAGTCAAACAAAAAAATACAATGAACATTAAAACATTAGCCACCACCCTCCCTTGTCCTTTACTTAGAGATTTTTTCTCTTCCATTTTGGTTACCTTGCAACACATAGCCTATAATGTATTAAAAGCTTTGCCTGTGATTTCTTTCTGTTCAACAGACATTTAAGTATGGCTGCGACTGTTACGTAATTGCTCATGCCTCATTTGCTGAGCACCCACAATTTTCCAAGTATTCTATAAGATACAAAGACAGTAAAGCTAAATATAATCTTACTCCAGAATTTCACGTTAAGAAACTCACAGTGTAGAAGAGCAAACACACCGTGAAAAGTTTAACTCTATAACGTGACACATGGTAGCATTTTGAACATGTTGGAGGAACAGTAATTTTTATTTTGGTCCCAAGGAAAATTTTTACATAAGGAATAATATGAGCTGAGTTTTTAAAGGGTAAAAGGTAGGTTGTTGGTAAAAATGGCAAAGTAATCTAAGTGTGGAATACATAGTAAATAAGGATATAATCTAAGAATAGAAAGAGATTTCTCAATTTTTTTAAAATTTGCTGTATACTATATGTAATTGACAATCATTAATCCAGCACCATCAATGACTAGGACTCACTGCTTTGTGACACAACCCAAGCTATCTTCAGCTCTCATTGTTAGAAATTCTTTCTCACCCAGCAAAAATAAATGGCATTGAGCAAGAATGAGCCTTTTTTATACGTTATAACCCTTCACTGTTAGGTCTTTGGGTGAGTATCTTGCTTCCCTGAACACCACCTTTCCAGAATTTGACAAGTACTGCAGTAGCCCTTTGACTGCCAATCTGAGACTCTTGTCTACAGAGTTCAAAGACTTTGACTCTTGAAGAGGTCTTTGAAGCAACTAATTTTTGATCTAACCAATCCTAAAGCCCACCCTGCTTCCAGTCTGTAACTCTATTGCACTTTCCAGATACCGCATTTTTTACAAATTGGAGGTTTGAGGTAACCTTGCATCAACGAAGCCAATAGGTGCCATTTTTCCAACAGCATGTGCTCATTTCCTGTCTCTTTGTTACATTTTGGTAATTCTACCAATATTTCAAACCTTTTTATTAGTATTATATGTATTATAGTGATCTATGATCAGTGATGTTTGATGTTACTATTGTAATTGTTTTGGGGTGCCATGAACTGCACCCATGTAAGACACCAAACTGAACTGATTAACTGTTGTGTGTGTTCTGACTGCTCCACCAACCAGCCATTCCCTGTGTCTCTCCCTTTCCTTGGGCCACCCTATTCCCTGAGACATGACAATATTGAAATTAAGCCAATTAATAACCCTACAATGGACTCTAAGCGTTCAAGTGAGAAGAAGAGTTGCATGTTTCTCACTTTAAATCAAAAGCTAGAAATGGTTAAGCTTAGTGAGGAAGTCATGTTGAAAGCCAAGACAGGCCAAAAACTAGGCCTCTTGTGCCAAATAGCCAAGTTGTGAATGCGAAGGAAAAGTTCTTGAAGGAAATTAAAAGTCTACTCCAGTAAACACATGAATGATAAGAGAGCAAAAAAGTGTTGTTGTTTAGTGGTCTGGATAGAAGATCAAAGCAGCCACAACATTCCCTTCAGCCAAATCCTAATCCAGAGCAAGACCCTAACTGCCTTCAATTCTATGGAGGCTGAGAGAGGTGAGGAAGCTGCAGGAGAAAAGTTTGAAGCTAGCAGAAGTTGGTTTGTGAGGTTTAAGGAAAGAAACTGTCTCCATAACCTGAAAGTGCAAGGTGAGGCGGCAAGCGCTGACGTAGAAGCTGCAGCAAGTTCTCCAGAAGATCTAGCTGAGATAACCGCTGAAGGGGGCTGCACTAAACACCGGATTTTCAAAGTAGATGAAACAGTCTTCTATGGAAGGAAGATACCATCTAGGACTTTCATATCTAGAAAGGAGAAGTCAAAGCCTGGCTTCAGACTTCAAAGAAGAAGATGACTGTTTTGTTAGGGGCTAATGCAGCTGGTGACTTTAAATTGAAGCCAGTGCTCATTTACCATTCCAAAAACCCTAGGGCCCTTAAGAATTATGCTAAATCTGCTCTACCTGTGCTCTGTAGATGGAACGGTAAAGCCTGGATGACAGCACATCTGTTTACAACAGGGTTTACTGAACATTTTAAGCCCACTGTTGAGACCTATTGCTCAGAAGAAAAGATTCTTTTCAAAATATTACTGCTCATTGACAGTGCACCTGGTCACCCGAGAGCCCTGATGGAGATGTTCGAGACTAATGTTATTTTCATGCCTGCTAACACAGCATCCATTCTGCAGTCCTTGGATCAAGAAGTAATTTCAACATTAAAGTCTTGTTACTTAAGGTAAGGCTTACGATGTAAGGCTATAGCTGTTATATATAGTGATTCCTCTGATGGATCCGGGCAAAGTGAATTGAAAATCTTTTGGAAAGCATTCACCATTCTAGATGCTGTTAAGAACATTTGTGATTCATGGAAGGAGTTCAAAATAATCAACATTAACAGGAGTTTGTAAGAAGTTGATTCCAAGCCTCATGGATGACTTCGATGGGTTCAAGACTTCAGTGAAGAAAGTAACTGCAGATGTGGTAGAAATAGCAAGAGAACTAGAGTTAGAAGTGGAGCCTGAAGATGTGGCTGAACTACTGCAATCTCATGATAGAACTCTAACAAAAAAGGGGTTGGTTCTTATGGATGATCAAAGAAAGAGGTTTCTTGAGGTGAAATCTACTTCTGGTGCAAACGTTGTGAACATTGTTGAAATGATAGTAAAGGATTTAGAATATTACATAAACTTAGTTGATAAATCAGTGGCAGGGTTTGAGAGGATTAACTCCAATTTTGAAAGAAGTTCTACTGTGGGTAAAATGCTATCAAACAGCATCACATGTTACAGATAAATCTTTCATGAAAGGAAGAGTCACTTGATGTGGCAAACTTCATTGTTGTCTTATTTTAGGAAATTGTCACAGCCACCCCAACCTTCAGCACCCACCACCCTGATCAGTCAGAAGCCATCAACATCGAGGCAAGACTTTCCACCAGCAAAAAGATTACGACTCACTGAAGGCTTAGATGATGGTTAACATTTTTTAGCAATGAATTATTTTTTAATTAAGGTACATACTTTTTTTTAGACATAATGCTATTGTACACTTTACTATGGTATAATAACATAACTTTTATATGCACTTGGAAACCAAAACATTTATGTGACTCGCTTTATTGTGATATTCACTTTATTGCAGTGGTCTGGAACCAAACCCACCATATCTTTGAGATCTGCTTGTATATAAAACAATAATTCTCCCTACTTTGAACCAATTTCACCAATGACTGTCTTCCTCGCAGCCGGGAGTATTCTAGCTAATACCGTACCTATTAAACAAGACTGTACTTAAGCCTTAAACTTAACGAATTATAAAAATGTATCCCAGGGTATCGCTAGAGGAATCTCTAAATATTATTTTCTAATGAGAGACATTATGATAAATATGCCTATTCAAATTTTGATGTTTAAATAATATACTATCCATAATTTTTCATTCTGATTAATGTTATGTGTTTTGAATAATTTATGTGTTCTGAAGTTATCACTGAAAAAATGCCAGTTAGACAAAGAACTCAAATTGAAAAGAACACAGGTTGGTATGTCACAGATTAATAACAATGCTGAATAAAAGCTATAAATAATGGACTTCACTGGAGGATTATCAACTTGGAGGCTATTTGAATTACTATTTCCTTAATGTTATGAAAGACTCAGATTTTCCCACATCTGCAATAAACCTCGTGTTTTACAGGGTAGAACTGCTCCATAGGGTTTCCTTGAATATAATCTTTGTGGAAGCAGATACCAGGCCTTTCTTCTGTGGCACTGCTGGGTGGGTTTGAGCTGCCAACCTTTAGGTTAGTAAACAAGTGCAAATCATTTGTGTCATCAAATGACCGGTGATTTGCCATAGGTTTTATTATTATTATAATATAGAATACCATTTCATCAATTTGTACATCTATACTTCAGTGATATTGATTATATTCTTCAACTTTTGCAACCATTTCTGCTCTCTTTTTTCCAAACTATCCCACCACAATTAACATACCTTCAAAATTCAATCCGAGCAACAAAACCATCTGTCCCCCTCCTTCTAACTCCTGATAACCACTAATTATATATATTTGCTAATTTTGGTTTCTGTATATTTGCTAATTTTATATAAGTGGTATTATTTGTCCTTTTGCATCTGACTTATTTCACTCAGCAAAACGTACACAAGGTTTATTCATGTCGTGGCATGCATTAGGACTTATTTCTCTTTTTGCCTGAGTAATATTCCATTGTGTAAATTGTCTTAAGTTTTAGCAATTAAAAAAAATTTTTTTTTTTAAATACCTCCCCCTAATTTAGTACTTAGGGGGAGGTATTTTAAAATGTAAATATGAGTATGAATTTCAACTAAGTGGCCATTTCAAGTATAAGTATAAATACTTCATTTAAGATCCATTTTAAGAACTAACAAATATATTTGAAATTTTAATACATTTTTTCAACTTGGATTACAGAGAAATTAGATGTTCACAATATACCTAATATGTTCTTGCTGATGGTGTACATTTGAGTCCTTAGTCCGTCATTAATTTGTCTTTTTATTTTTTGAGAAAAGATACTGTATTTGCATATTAATGTTTACATACACACACACAATCAAAGAAGTTTAGGAGCTAAAATTTACACATAAGGAGAAAATGAGGAAGATGAAGAGGACGAGAATTAGGATGAAGTAGTGGAAGAGAAAGAGGGGTAACCGTTTGGTGACCTAATTATTTTCTGCTTTGAATTTTTTGTTGATACCCCGTATTTTCATTAATGGAAGCACGCTGAATCATCGAGTCTGTCTGAATTTTTGGTAGGTGATATGAATTTTTTTTTTCTTGCCCCCTTCCACAAGCCTACCCTAAATATTTAGTGGTACATATAAAGTACCACTAATTATACCCCAGAGTCACTACTGGGATCTGTTGATACATATGTGTAACAAATAAAAATTTCTATTTTTCCTACCACAACTTCAGACACCACATACAATACTCTGTGGTAACAGTAACTTGCAGCACATGTCTCTTTCTTTGGTTTTAAACACTCATAAAAGCCCCTGCCTTGTGACAGCACGCACTATCATTGATGCAACAGCTTCCCAATAAACCCCAGAGGCTGAAAAACTTCACGGTCGCCATATGTACCACTGGGCACAAAAAGGATAAGAGGGAGAGAAAAAGTATGGTAGGTGAAAGAAGAGTCAGAGGTAATATTTACTGATCAACCTACTATATGCATTTTATATAAATTACCTCATGTAATTCACATAAACATTTTCAAGAGGAGACACTGAGTTAGAGAGGTTAAAAAGAGAGGTGGGCATGAGCTTGAAACTCGGATCTCTGCCTTTTAACTACTAAACTCTAAATGGTAAATATAAACAATTCCTATCATTTCACAAATTTTTTAGGATGTAAGAGCTATACCAGGCAAGGCTTCGTGTGCCTATTTTGAGTCATGTCTGTGATTAAAAAAAAAAGTCTGTATTTCATGTAAAGGTATGGTATAATTTTTCTCTGATTCTTAGTGACCTTATCCTAAATTTTATTTGCATTATTTTGGAAGTCTAAATTTGCAATCTACTTCTTGTTCTATCATTTAATGTCCATACATATGCATATAATAATTCTGGCCTTCTAACTTCTGTAAACATTATAATTTGATGGATCCATTAGATTTACTCCCATTAATTCTAATGGAGTTATTCTGCTCCTGTGAAATAAAAAATTAGCAGAACTTTTCTCTACTGCTGCCTATGACAATTTGTGATTTATTTCAAACATTTATAAAACAAAACAAAAAAAAAGAACTATGCTTTTAGTATGATGGTTTATTTAAAAATAATTATTTGAGGACTATGGTGTGTTTCATTCTTAGCTGATTGATCTAATTTTCTTCCTTAAGCCTTTTGTTGTACTCAAATGAAAAATTTCTCTTGTTTTCCTAGTTTCTATCTGAGCTCAGAGGCCAAGTTTCTTCCCTGAAGTCATGACTCAATTTGCTAACCCTCTACTCTTCAGGTGTCCTCTGTGACTCATTTTAATCTCAGAAATGTTTTGAATTCTGAGTTTATTCCATAAGATATTCCTCAAATTCATCACTGTAGAAACCTCTCAAAGAGAAGGTCAAACAGACAGGTGATTAGAGGAACCCAAAAGACCTGCTCCTGCGTTAGTCCTCAGGCCTCTGGTACCATTTACAAACTTGTACATGGTGACAGTGGCTGCTCCGGGTTTCTCCTTTGCATCAAGTACAGCATTGTGAAATAATGAGAGGCACACCTTGGCACCTGTCTGCCAATTTGCAGCAGCTGCCCACTCATGCATGTTATATTTTTTGGAAGGAGACCTAATTCCATGTGGCCAAAACATTATGAAAATCTTAACCAGGTTGTCAGCCTAACTTCTTTAAGACAAAATGTTTTAAACCCACAATCTTATTTTTTTAACAGAAAAATTGAACAAAAGAAAATAAAATTATTCTCGGATGTGAATTTTTATTTACATATCTACTGTCTTGGAAGTAGCCAGGTCATCACTCTTCTGTTCTAGGATTTAGAAAGTTCTCTTTTAAGTTGCTAATCATTATTGTCTGTATATATATGTATATTTTCTTCCCAGAGACAAGTTATTTTGGACATCAGGGTAATCTCTGCTTCAACAGTAGTTTTTGTCTGGTTCCTTCTCTTTCCTCAATTACATCTATGGAACCACCACTGTCCCCTAAGAGTGGTACGTTTAAGAGAAGGAAAAGATGGTATGACACTTACTTAAATTACAAATACATAAAAAAGAACGAGTAACAGAAATAAAAGGCAATGACCACTTATGATTGAATGATGTTTTATTAGGGTGATTCTTTTATTTTATTTTTGGTTATTAGTTTAAATTTTTCCAAAATATTCTTTAATAAAGTTTGCCCTGTTACTCCCATTTTTCCTCCGGTTTTGTATCTGTTCACTCACTACACTTCACACTTCAGCATAGAAGGATTATTATTTAGTCCAGTGTACATTCAGAAAGGTTATCCAAATATGTATGCCTTTAGAATAATTTGCATAATTTATTAAAACTTGAATCCCAACCCAGTCTATATCTGCTGAAGCAAAATTTCCAATTCTGTTCCATATCATATATATACATATATATTGTTGTTGTTAGTAGGTGCTGTCAAGTCAGTTCCAACTCATAGCAACCTCGTGTACAACAGAACAAAACACTGCCCGGTCCTGCTCCATCCTCCGGTTGCTGCTATGCTTGAACCCACTGCGGCAGCCGCTGTGTCAGTCCATCTCCTGGAGGGTCTTTCTCTTTTTCGCTGACCTGCTACTTTACCAAGCATGATGTCCTTGCCCAGGGACTGGTCCCTCCTGATAACATGTCCAAAGTATGTGAGATGTAATTGCTCCATCCTTGCTTCTAAGGAGCTTTCTGGTTGCACTTCTTCCAAGACAGATTTGTTCATTCTTTTGGCAGTCCATGGTATATTCAACATTCTTCTTCAACACCACAATTCAAAGGCATCAATACTTCATTGGTCTTCCTTATTCATTGTCCAGCTTTTGCATGCATAGGAGGCGATTGAAAACACCATGGCTTGGGTCAGGTGCACCTTAATCCTCAAGGTGACACCTTTGCTTTTTAACACTTTAAAGACTCTTGCAGCTGATTTGCCCAATGCAATGGGTCTTTTGATTTCTTGGCTGTTGCTTCCACGGATGTTGATTGTGGATCCAAGTAAAATGAAAATCTTGACAACCTCAATCTTCTCTCCATTTATCACGATGGTGCTTTATTAGTCCAGTTGTGAGAATTTTTGTTTCCTTTTTTTATTTATGTTGAGGTGTAATCTATACTGAAGGCTATAGTTTTTGATTTTCATCAGCAGGTGCTTGAAGTCCTCTTCAACCAAGAGCTCAAAGCTCAAACCCATTGCTGTCAAGATGATTCTGACTCATAGCAACCCTATAGGACAGAGTAGAACTGCCCCATAGGGTTTCCAAGGAGCGACTGGTGGATTCAAACTGCTGACCTTTTGGTTAGCAACTGAGCTCTTAACCACGTGTCACCAGAATTACCAATTCTGCCAATCATGCATTCTTTCCCAACCATTTCCAAAGCAGTTTTACTGGCACAAGTCCACTTTGCTTGGGCTATTACTTTACCCTATATGCCACTTTATTCCTATATCCAGCTCTTTGGACTTGAGTCACAAACACAAGTTGCAAAGTACTAGTTGTGTGAACTTAAATTTAACCAACTTGAGTCAATGTCCTTATCTGAAAACCAATGATAAAACATTCTTTTTTTTTTTAATTGTGCTTTAGATTAAAGTTTACAACTCAAGTTAATTCCTTATACGAATATTTACATGCATATTGTTTTGTGACATTAGTTACAGTCCCTAAAATGTGACAGACAGCCCACTCCCCCTTTCTACCCTGGTTCCCTGGGTCCATTCAACCAGTTCCTGTCCCTTCCTGCCTTCTTATTCTGCCTATGGACGGCAGCTGCCCATTTGGACTACTGTATCTGACTGAACTAAGAAGTACACTCCTCACTTGTATTATTTTTTGCTTTATACTCTTGTCTAATACTTGTCTGAAGAGTGGGCTTCAGGAAGGGTTTTAGTTCTGGGTTAACAGAACATCTGGAGGTGGTAGTTTCAGGGGTTCCTCTCTTCTCTGTCAGACCATTAAGTCTGATCTTTTTACTTATATTTGAGCTCTGCTCTGTACTTTTCTTCTGCTCCTTTTGGGACTCTCCATTGTGTTCCCTGTCAGATAGGTCTTTGGTTGTAGCTGGGCACCATCTAGTTCTTCTGGTCTCGGGCTGGTGGAGTCTCTGGTTTATGTGGACCTTTAGTCTCTTGGGCTAATATTTTCCTTGTGTCTTTGGTGTTCTTTGGAAACCCTGGTGGTGTAGTGGATAAGTACTATGGCTGCTAAACAAAGCGTCAGCAGTTCGAATCCACCAGGAGCTCCTTGGAAACTCTATGGGGCATTTCCATTCTGTCCTATACTGTCACTATGAGTCGGAGTCTACTTGACAGCAACGGGTTTGGGTTTTGGTTTGGTTTAGAGTTCTTCATTCTCTTTTGCTCTAAGAGAGTTGAGATCAATTTATTCATCTTAGATGGCTACTTGCAAGCTTTTAAGACTTAGACACCACTCACCAAAGCAGAAGGCAGAACATTTTCTTAATAAACTTTGTTATGCCAATTGACCTAGATGTTCCCCAAAACTGTGGTCCCCAGGCCCTAGCCCCAGCTACTCTGTCCTTCAAAGTGTTTGGATGTGTGCAGGAAACTTCTTAGCTTTTGCTTTGTTCCAGTTGTGCTGACTTCCCTTGTATTGTGTGTTATCCTTCCTGTGACTGAAGATGATCCTTGTCTACTATCTAGTTAGTGAATTCCTCTCTCCCCGCCCCACCCTCATAACTGTCAAAGAATGCTTTCTTTTGTGTTTAAACCTTTTTTTTTGAGTTCTTATGATAGTGATCTCATATAATATTTGTCCTTTTTTCGAATGACTAATTTCACTCAGCATAATGCTGTCTAGATTCATCCATGTGGTAAGATGTTTCGAGGATTCATCATTGTTCTTTATATTGTTGCATAGTATTCTATTGTGTGTATGTACCATAATTTGTTTATTCATTTGTCTGTTGATGGGCATCTAGGTTGTTTCCATCTTTTTGCTATAGTTAACAATGCTGCAGTGAACATGGGTGTGCATATGTCTATTTGTGTGATGGCTCTTATTTCTCTAAGATATATTCCAAGGAGTGGGATTGCTGGATCATATGGTAGTTCTTTTTGAGGAAGTGCCAAATCATTTTCCAAAGTGGTTGTACCATTTTGCATTCCCAACAGCAGTGCATAAGTGTTCCAGTCTCTCCACAAGCTCTCCAACATTTATTAAACATTAATTCTTAAGATTTTTTGTTAAAGAATATAAATTTTTAGTATCAAATTATATATATATATATATATATTAAGCTATCTATCTTTTGGCATACTGCCTAGAAGACATTTAACTATTCAATAAGTAGCATTATCTGATGCTATTTTCACAGAATAATTATTATCATTCACCCTCACATTTCAGCAATTTATTTTGCATATAATTCAACTAGCTTCATCTTCCTGAGATACAATGTTAATTTTGTCCTCCCCTTGCTGAAAATCTTGAAATGTCTGCTACTGAGAAATAAAACAATGTGGGAACTTATTAGCCTGAGATTTCAGGTCATCTACAATTTGATCTTAACCAATTACAAGCTTATCTCTCATTTTAATCTTTAATCTCAGTACTTCATCCAAACTGAATTAGTGATTTTTGTCTAATTTGTATTATGATTTCTCATTTCCAAATGTTTTTGACCAGATATTCCTTTTATCTGTAAATGCTACCAGTCTATTGAAGTTCTGTTGAAGTGCCTTCTCTATATAAAAATAATGCTAATGTACAAACTATATATAATCTTTACTGACTGAATTCTCTTTACGTTTGATAAGTGCCTCTATAATGTGAAAATAATAAAATTTTAAATTCTAATCACATGGTATTGTCCAACCTACATTCATGTAAGCATAAAAGTATCAATAAGTCAAAATAATCCACTAACTGATTACAATAATGTAATATTTGATAAAATATATATTTTGGAACTCTTCTAAAAATGTATAAGTTGTAGTAAGCTATGATTAATCTACACATTTTGTTCCAAAGTCAATATTTGTTTACTGATGAATTATATTTGATTATAAAGTAAGAACTTGAAAGTTCTACAAATAGTCACCTGTAATAATTTGAAGAATGACAAAAATTAATTTATCATATGGTTTTAAAGAGGGGCTCTAGATAGATTAGTTAAACTTTATATTAAAAAAAAACTAACGTCGTTTTAACATATTTACTTAAGCTGTGTATGTGTATGTGTATATTTATTCTGATTGAAAAACAAACATGATCATCGTAGATATTTTTTGAAAAACAGGAGAAAACACAAAGAAAATCAATGTCACCAGAAATCCCATGAGCCAGATGAAACTATAGTGACACTTTTGTTTCCTGTCTCTTTTCTTTCTCTCCCTCACTCAGTCTTTCTCTGCATCTCCTTGACTTTCTCTTTTGCTATCCCTTTCTCTCAATACACGTGTAAACATACACATCCATACATGCGTACACACCCAGAGAGAGCTATTAGAATTTGGGTATGACTATAGCATATTTTATGAAAAGAGGGTGTCAAGAAATTAATTTGGAGATATGGGGAGAGAAGCTTGTATGTTGTCTAAAGAGTTTAGATCTTATTCCTTGGGCACTGGGAATTTTAAGTAGTGGAGTTATATGATATTATTCTGCTGTCAAGGAAGCATTTCAAAATCTTATTTTGATTTTCAAAAAGAAAAAAAAATAGGTTTACCTCAGCCTGAAGAAGTAATTGAAGAATATCAGTGACTGTTGGCAGGCAACCAAGTTAAGAAGCTGTCCCTGGAATGTAGACTAGAAATAATGAAGGCCTGGGATAGAGCAGAGACAGTAGCAGTGAGGATAAAAAGAGGGACTCATGTTCATGAGCTTATAAAGGAAGATCTGATGAGATTGGGTGTCAATTAGATGTGATGTGTAAGGAATGTAAGTAAGTAGGAATAATTCCCAGATTTTGGCATCAATTGATCAAAAGGATGGTCATGCCATTTCTTGAGAGAGGTACGTAGAGAAAGAAAGAAGAATAGGATTCAGCTCTAAAGCTGTTGAACTTAATGCCCCTATATTTATAAGGGGTGATATTTCATACAAATTTGGATAGGTGAGTCTGTCATTTAGATAAGAATCATAGAAAAAGATTATACATCCACAGGATACATAAGCCATTAGATGTACAGTACATTTGAGACTATACACCTAGGTGCACCTAACCAGAGAGAAAAATAGAAGATTGTATTCCTTGTAATAGTAATTAAATATTTTGCTTTCTAGAAATCAAGAAGCAAATAGGTCTTCCATTTCAAATAATGAGATCTAAGTAGTAGCAGTTTTATCTTTCATCTTAAACACTTGATTGGGTTGTAGGGAGGGGAGTGGGGGTAATCTCTTCTAATATTTTCAATGTATTTCTGAGAAATTAACTTTCACTGTACCTGGAATTTGGATCCTAGTTGTTTAGATTGCATGCAACATCTTTCAAAAATGTATTCTTATTTTGTCGTAATTTTGAAACTTATCTATTCTTTAAATGTAAAAACGCAGTAAATCACAATTACTTTATATTAAATAAAAATATTTAAATGCATTTTGTATTGAAAATAGTCTCACATAACCATTGAAATTTTATTCATAATGTTTTTACTTGATTCAAATATCAATCCCCTTCACAAAACTAATGCTGTGCACGTCGGTTGTCTTTGATAGATTGATTAATACAAAATCAATTGTACTTTAAACCATAAAAATCTACTGCTAGAAATGTGTCTTTCTTTTACTGAAATGTGAAAAAAAAAATAAGCATTTACATGTTAGTTAGTTTATTAAATAAACATACGCATCTGAGAGGTCCTCTGACTTCTCTTTTAATTGCATATTCATTGTTTGTCTTAGAGTTATTTTTTGTTCTTTATATCTAATATACTTAGAGTGTACTGAATATTGGGACACTAGTAATTCCACTTTAACATGCTATTAATAAAATTCTAATTTTAAGGTTATATGACTAGATTACTTTTGTAATGTGGGGAAATATATCAAGGACTGTAAAGAGTCTGAGATTCCACCCTACTGTTGCCAGGTGAAAACTCCAGGTTTTGCTTGGTGTGACTTGTTACAGCCAATAAACAAGAGGCTGAGGTGGGAGAACAGAAAGATGCCTTTATTTCATTGTACAAAGAAAGGAACAATAGGGGCTGCTGCCTCCAAGACTGTTCACAGGCAGCTTGGCGAGGTGGGCTTTTAGAGGGAGCAGAGAAGGAAATGCAAGTTCATCAGGAATATTCAGGATTGACCTTCAAGCAGGTGCTCAGAGCTTGGGAATGACTATGTATTTTCTTTAGAAAAGGTTTCCATCCCTCAGCATGGAAGAAGGGGTGGATTTCTCTTCATTAGGATGTTAAGCCTCCACTTAGAGGCTGGTTGAGGCCATCTATGGCCTGTTTTGTGGTTATCTTATCAAGGACAATTTCAGAAGAAAGGGCAGCTTATTCTGCTCAGTGTAGGAGGATGAGTCAGAGCAGGTATCTCTCAGAAGCAATGCGCTCTGAGGCTGCCTGCCTCACTACTTTTGGGCTACAAGTTAGCCTACCACTGTTTCATGGATCTTGTAAAACACTCATGACTTCTGTGTGTGAGATAAAGGAGTTTATTACTCACAATAGCAGTAAGCAGAGAATCAGCATTTTTGCGTGGGTTTTCCAAGCCCAGATCTACAAAAGGTGACATGAAGAGAGTCAGATGACACTTGTACACAGTAAGCTGTGTTATGGGAGAGAAACCCTGGGTTGAGAGATGCCAAATCTTTTATAATGAGCATTAGGCATTGTTTCAGAAAGAGGTGTTTGCTTTATTTTACTGGAAAGTAAGCATGACTGCCCTTTGCTTCAAAGTGAAACATTATCGTTCTCTTCCAAACGGTTAGTTATGCAAACAACTTTGAAAAGTTAATGCAATAAAAGGCAAAATATAAGAAAGCCATGGAAAATCGTCTCCCAAAGATGAACAGGGATTTTGGTAGAAATATGAGTTCGGATTTTTGTGTTATGTTTGAAGTAAGAGTTAAATATCCAAAGGTAAATTCTGGGTAAACAATTGGAATTTCGGGGTTAGATATTTTGTATCAACTTCTTCATATAATTTAAGTAGAAATTAATTTATTAATCTGTAATAAGGAATTGGCTCTTAGGTTACATGTAAGTTTAACATTTTATGACACGGACTGATAAAATCATCTTATTTTAAAATGTGGAAGATTTGGAGCCTTTCAGTAAAGGTGGTAAAGACTTACCAGTAACTTTGAGTTAGGAGATTAAAATTACTTATGGGATCTTGTAAATTGATAACATTAGGTTTTTTATTATGATACGTGGTAACTGATATTTTCAGCTAAGTAATATAGGAAACTATATTAAATTACATTATCTATTTTGTTTTTCCTAATATACACTTAGAGAAATCCATAGTGGTCTACCAAATATGACATGCATTATTTTATTGCTGAGATAAAATAATTTGGAAATTCCACAAAGTCTCACCTCACTGTCAACAAAACGTTCTCGGTGTTCTTGAAAAACAAGTGATATTAATCATTTTATTTTTAATGATATTTAAAAAAAAAAAAAATTAACTCCCAAGTCTAAAATCTTTAGTCAACAATTATTCCATTCTGTTAGAGTGCTCCCTTCCTCTTTCTCACTCAGTTACATCTATTTTCTTACCCATCAAACCAAAAAACCAAACCAAACCCTCTGCCATCGAGTCAATTCTGACTCATAGCGACTCTATGGTACAGAGTAGAACTGCCCCATAGGGCTTTTCCAAGGAGCACCTGGTGGATTTGAACTGCCAGCCTTTTGGCTAGCAACCGTAGCACTTAACCACTGCGCCACCAGGGTTTCCTTCTTAACCATAGACTATTGTAAATCTTTCCTAAATCCTTATCATAAATCAACTTTTTCCAATCGATTTTCTATCTTAAACAACACTGCCAAATAATCTTAAAATACCACTGCCCCCAAAACTTCCATGGCTTAATGGATTAAAAAAACCAACCAGACAAAACCTGTTTTTTTTTTGTTTGTTTGTTTTTGTACTGCTCTTTGGGGTACATGCATATATATTATATTGAAGTTTGCTTTGAAGCTTGTTTGTTCTTATTTTGAATGCATTACTTTTTCTATTAATAGTTATTGGAAAACAGTAAATGTAAACTAATTCACAGTGAAGAGTGTCAGCTGACCACTAATACACAATTAAAGTTTGGTAATTGCTGTAACTTTTTCCTCTTCCTCTAACAAACCACTGAACTATTGACCTATAGACCACTGAGTTTTTATTTGGCCTTTGCAGCAAACTATTCTACTATAGCTTTGCTTTTAAAGGTTAATGTATATTATTTTTTTATACTTCCTTCCCAATGCCAAGGCTTACATGTTGTAGCTACTAAATAATTATTTGTTGATTCACAAATTCTCCAGAGATACATCTTTAGATATCTTCTCTTGACTACATAGAGAATGTACTTGTCAAACACGCTTATTCAATAATCATATTTAAACACCCACATCTTATACTAGCAAGCTTTAAAGTATATTTTTATAAGCAGGAAAGCTTGATTATTTTGCTAGTCATCACTCTTCACTTTCCAAAGAATAATGAACTTTAGTCAATCCATAAAGCTTAAGAAAAATATGCTCAACACAAACATAGGTGAGAGGATTCTGGTGTTATTCTTCCAAACAGTGTTATAAACACATACTGAGCCCTGGTGGCATAGCGATTAAGCATTCTACTACTAAACAAAAGGTCGGTAGTTCAAATCCAGCGGATGCTCCTTGGAAACCCTATAAGGCAGTTCTACTCTGTTCTATAATGTCACTATGAGTCAGAATTGACTCAGTGGCAATAGGTTTGATATACTCCAATTAGTGTCCACATCTAAGTTAAACTATCTTTAGGAGAGCAAGAGGAAAAATGCAGTTTTGGAAGAAACTAGGTAGATAGAGAGTAATAGAAATACCAAGAATAGATGGCTTTAACAAAGAAAAGTTTCTTTCCTTACAGTCTAGTAGCTAGAAGTCCAAATTCAGGGTGCCAGCTCCAGGGGAAATTTTTCTCTATTGGCTCTAGAGGAAGGTCCTTGTCATCAATCTTCCCCTGGACCAGAGCTTCTCTGCACAGGAACCCCGGGTCTAAAGGACACACTCTGCTCCTGGCACTGCTTTCTTGGTGGTATAAGGTCCCCACTCTGTTTGCTTCCCTTTCCTTTTATCTCTTGTAAGGTAAAAGGTGGTGCAGGCCACACTCCAGGGAAACTCCCTTTACATTGGATCAGGGATGTGATCTTAGTAAGGGTGTTACAATTCTACCCTAATCTTCTTTAACATAAAATTACATTCACAAAATGGAGGACAACCACACAATACTGGGAATCATGGCCTAATGAAGTCGACACATATTTTGTGGGCACACAACTCAATCCACGACAGATAGATAGCTGCTGTTGAGTCAACTCTGACTCGTGGCAACCCTGCGTACAACAGGACAAAACATTACCCGATCTGCACCATCCTTTCGACTGCTGGCATGTTCTAGCCTATTGTTGTGACTATTGTGCAAATCGATCTCACCAATGGTCTCCCTTGCCTTTATAAGTGCTCTACTTCACCAAATATGCTGTCCTCCTCTAGCAATTGATCCCTCCTGGTGACATGTCCAAAGGAAGTGAGTTGGACAATGTACTGTTATGATCCATAAGGTTTTCATTGGCTAATTTTTGAAAGTAGATCTCCAGGTCTTTATTCCTAGTCTGTCTTAGTCTGCAAGCTCTGTTAAAACCTGTTCATCATGGGTTACAGTACTGGTGTTTGAAATTCCAGTAGCATATCTTCCAGCATCGTAGCAACACACAAGCCACCAAAATACCACATACTGACAGATGGTAGATGGAAGTGACTAAAATGAGACATATTTGATTTTTGTCTGAAATATGGTTGTCTCCTTTATATTCAATGTCTTCCATATGCCTCTTTGCTCTCTGGCTGACCTGTAGGAACCACATAAATGGATCCTCTTGCCTTTTGATATTCAGTTGGTTCAGCCAATGGGGAATACCAGCAGGCTTCAGAGAAACAAAATGAAGTTGAGGTGTTTATTTCTGTCTTTTCTCTTGGTGGTAGACACAGGCACATACATCCTTTAACTGAATGTCGGGGCTTCTACCTGATAGCTTTTCCACTCAGTTGTTGCCCCCTCCCCACAGGTTCTTGTAACTGTTCTCTCCGCTTATCTTCTAGGGCCATAGGGTGTATCTTAATTTGATTTCTCTCACAAGGAGCCTAAGACAAGAACTTGGTTACAACTGGGAGTTATCCCAGAAGCATCAGGGTAAAACGAGAAAAAGTCAATAAGAGCTGTGTTATCAAACTTGTTAGAACTTTGCACAACTGAAACTCAAGCCTGTTTGGTATCCCTTAAGGAACTGTATAGAATGTTCCTCAGCATTTTCTATTTGAAGGTTGGAAAGCTTGGATACTTATCCACAAATTCTTATGCCGCCCCAATTTGTGGAGGTTTGCTCTTGGAGTGTTAACTCCCCTGAACTTCCATGCAGGTGCTATCCACATAGGCTTCCCATGACTTCAGAGAATATCCCGAAGCACAGCAGGAGAACTGTCCAACTTAGTTGTGCTGAAGAACTGAAGAACGAGACACAGCTGCTGCAGAATCATAATGACTGGGGTACTGTTGCTAGCTTTAGGCACAGCATGTTCTCCTGTGGTTTCTTTATTCTCCACATCTTTTAAATAGTTTTTATTATTATCAGTATTATTACGCTCTTCTCAAATTGCCCAATTTGAGTGTACCTTCTTTTTTTCTGCCAGGACCCTGAACTCATGGACCTTACAACGGGGAAAACTTTTGTTAATGAAAGAATTATACAATTATTTCATTAAATATTAAACATAAAGTATGTTTATATGAGAAAGAGTATTATAAGGAGAGTTGTAATTATCTATGGCATCATTGCACTGAGGTCTGTTGGACAAATCCATGTTGATTAAACAAAGGAAGTAGGGGCATAATGTTGCCAAATATCCAGCAGGTGGCTCTATCTCTCCTCACCTTTGACTGGACTTTCCAATATATTGAATAGCATTCAGTACTCAAACTCATCTCCTACATATACTACTGGGAGAACTGTATTGCTTATATTTCATTACGGTATGTCTGCTTTAGCCAATTTTTGTGTCTCTATAATGAATAAATAATAAATAATGTAAGTGTGTTCAGTGGAGCATTAAGGTAGAGTAAATCCCTGTGGTAGGAGAAAGACAACAAATGCATTCTTTATGGAGCCCAGTGGCCATGAAAAAACAGATATACAATATTAACTTGGGAAAATTCAGCTCTGACACTTAAAACTGAGGACACGGAGACATAATAGTTTTAAGTCTTTTTATAACGGGAAACTTTCATACAGTGTGTTCCTTGGAGGTCTAATTTCCATTCTAAAAGTTTTTCTAAAGTTGTGTGGTTGTTAAACACAGTGAAATACCATATGTCTCTGTTTGGTAAGGTATCTGATAAGAGTGTTTTGAGGGAACATTTTTTTTTTTCCCCGTTATAGTCAACATGAGGATTCCTTTGTTATTGGAAGAATTACAAAGGACAGGTCTACAAATTTTATACTATAGCTTGGGGCAAAGAGAATATAAAATATTATTTCTAAAACAAATTCATTCTTTCTCTGACATTTTAATTTTTGTCACTGCAGAAAAGTGTTGCTCACTACTAGAGTAATTTATTAAAGATAGACAACTTCCAAATCTCTTGTTTGGTTTACAGGTATATTTCTTTACATGTTTTACAAATAAGAACAGAACTTGTGGTTAGAATATGATGCATATTTTTCCTCAGATTGGTGAGGTGAGAGGCCTGTAAACAATAACTGTAAATATTTTAAAGGTGGAGACGTACTTGTCAAAGCTGATGGAATAAGGTTGGGTTGTAATTTATTCATTTTTCCCCTATTATCAACAAGTGTTTATTTTTCTTTACAAGTAGTAGCATAAATTCTTTCTATTGAAGTTACATATCATGAGACAAAATATTACTTTAAGCTATTTCCTCCCTTTTGGGGAGGCTAGTTTTAGTGTTATCCAATATTTTTGATGGGTGGCATTTAATTCCTTTTCACTTTCGTACTTAGCTTAAAGCAATTTTACATTATAAACTGTTGGGTTTATTTCCATATCATAATATCTAAATGAGTATAGAATCTGAAATAAAATTATATGGTGATATTAAATTCATAGACAATAGAAGATTCAATGAGATTGAAGTGGCCACAATTTTAGGAACTAAATGAATATATCTAATTGTTCTTGGGTTTAAATTTGATGTTCGTTCATTCAGTCTGTCATTTAATCACATATTTATGAATTCAAAAATGTTTGAGCACCTAGCTGGAGTCAGGCACTGTGCTGTTCATGGATGCAGAATTGAGCAAACAGAATTAACCTGAGCTCATGGACCTTACAATACAGTGGGGGAAACTTTTGTTAATAAAATAATCATACAATTATTTCATTAAATATTAAACATAAAGTATGTTTATATGAGAAAAGTATTATAAGGAGAGTTGAAATTATCTGTGGAATCATTGCACTGAGGTCTGTTGGACAAATCAATGTTGATTAAACAAAGGAAGTAGGGGCAAGGGTGCTGAAATATTTTGAGCTATGAAAACATCCTGATGTGAGGAGAATCATGATCTCGGTCATGGGGACACAGAGATATACAGAGGAAGCACATTTGTCTGTTAGGGTGCAATTTAGCCATCTATGTGAAAGGCCTCACCCAGAAGAAAATGTAGACAGAAAATTCATGAATGGATTTGTAAGGTGTAGTTTAGATGTAAAATCAAAGGGACTTAGTAATTAACTGGATAAAGAAAAGGAAGGCATCAAATACAATTTCTCTTTCTAGCTTGGGGGGAATAAAAGCATAGTGTCTACATTACATTATGTTAGGGAATACTGGAGATGATTATATTATCCGAAAGGAATGAATTATGTGTTTAATTTGGGAGTTAATTGAGTTTGATTTTGAGACACATAAAGAGATGCTTAATTTAAAAGAAAAGTCTGGACTGGAACTGTTTATTGAAAAGTCATTCATGTAAATTTGCAATTGTGAATGAAATCATCTATGGAGAAAGTCTGAAGAGGAAGAACAAAGGGGCTTTGCACTGTGTCTTAAGAAAAGTCAGCATTCGATTGCCGATAGAGGTGAATGAATCTTCAAAAGGAGCCAGAAATGTGGGATGAGTAAATAAAAATACATGATTTTTGGAAACAAAGTGTTTCAAAGTGGAATAACTCCTTGGCTCTGAAAAACACTGAATGAAATTCAAGGTGACAATATTTTAAAACACCATGGAATTCAGACTTAGGGAATTCATTGATGACCTTGGCAAGAAGTTTCATTGAGTGGAGTAGCCTGCCAACTACATGGGAGTTGAAGAAATGGAATCACTAAGTGGAAACAATTTTTGAAATATTTGGTTCTAAACAGGAGAAAAATATGGCAGCAAATTCTTAAATAGCTAAATTACATTTTGACAACAATATGTGACATAAAGTTTACTCTCATTTCAAAAAAAGAGGATTTTTAAAATTAAAAAAGTCAGGTATAACCAATTTCCCTAATTATGTGCATTGTAGAATATATACGTGTGTGTATATATATATATTGGAAACCCTGGTGGCGTAGTGATTAAGTGCTACAATGGCACTGGGTTTTTTTTATATATATATTGCAAATAAAGCAATATTATATTCCCAAAATATGCATGACTGAATTCTTAAATGGCCCTACAATATTCTTGACCTCACAGCTTTTTCAACCATAAGCTCCAATAATAGTTATAGCTAGAATAATAATGCAAGCATATAAATGATAGAATAGTTGGCAAATATCAAACTGATTAATTTTTTTTTTTTTTTTTTTTTTTAAAGAAAGCAGTACGAATCACAAAGTAACTTTCGCAAATAATAAGACCTACGGGGAAGATGGAGGTGTTTCAATACCAGTTTTAGAAAAATACTTTGTACCGAGGAAGAAATAGTTTTTAAGAGGCAATTTGTAGTTGGATTTTCTTGTTGTAGGTGATGGACCAGAAGCCTTAGTATTGTTTGCATGGGCTGGAGATGTCCAACATTGATTTCTCACCTTAGTTTTGAGGTGCACATCTGTTTCAGTGTGTTTTTAATATACAATTGCTCGGCCCTCATCATGTCACTCTTTTGAGTTAATCTGTAATAAGTTTCTCCATTTCACGCTGAATATAGACATCATCATTTTTTGATCCCTATCATTTTTCATTTTCTTTCAGATTGTATCTTCTTCTCTCTTTCTCTCCTCCCCATTCCAGGTCATGATCTGTCTCTACTAATATAACTCTAATTCATACTCATTATGATTTGGAAGACTTTCCAAATATTTCTTTTGTTTTAATTGAAAAATCAAAGAAAATGGGAGAGTACTCTGTAATTAATCATTATGACTTTAAGAATTATTTAGCTTTAATTTTATGTATTTAGAATTCTAAAAATAAGAAGTTGAATTTTCTCTATATAAATCTTTGTATCAGAGATTGAGGGTCCTTCAATCATCACAATTAGAAAAGACCTTGGGTTTCTATTTTTCAAGAAAAATAACTTCATATCTCTACTTCTATCTCATGTTTAACTATCATTAGAATAACTTTCATATTTAAAATTCTGTAATTTCTTAACCAGTTTTACGATTCTATTCTAACACAAAGGCAGAAATAGAAATATTGATCATATGTATAACAACTCTTGAAGTCTGATATCTTAATTAAACATTTTCTAGTAATATTTTCTTCATATTTCATACTGCCAATAAATTTAACAATTTTTTAGTATGTCTAGGCTTGCATTTTCTGTTTCAAAATGAATCAGATCTTCGTTCTCTAAAATGTGTGTGTAGCAAGAAAATTTATTGAGATATTTGTCTTTGCCCCTGCTGTATCTCATCTCTTCCCCCTAATTTCTCCTCTTTCAAAAATTGTGTAGGCTTTTTGCACTCTGTTGCTTCAAAGGAGGAATATCCTTTAGGTTTGATGGCCCTGACTTTGTATTCCTGGCTTTCATTTCCTTGAGCTGAATATTTTCTATGGGCTTTGATATAAAAGAGAAGAACAAGGCAAGCACATTTGAGAACAGACTGAGAATGAAGAAGAGTTTCAAAACCTAGAGAGAAGCTGAAGATCTGATATTCTGAGTTGAATGATGGTATAGGCCACACTGTATTACTGAGCCCTACATAGATTAAAGGTGACTGCAAAATGTCTAGAGAGCTTATAAACTAGCAACTGAGTTTCCAGGCTTGACAGAGATTCTCTTACTCTATATATGACAAAGAACCAACCAAGTGAGTAAATCTCAAAGGGCATGTACAACTTGGACACTGGGAAGCCCAGTGGGAACTACAGAGAAGCATAGCCGTAGGAACCTCACTGTGTTGTAATAATCAAATAAGGTTCTTGCCTTTCACTGGTCAAGAATGACCAGGTAAGGCACGAAGAGTTTGCCACATGAGCAAAGCTTTATTGAAGAGGCTTGCAAGCAGAGATGAGGAGGGTGTGGGCAACACTTACCCTGTCTCACAGAACAAAAGACTTGCCTAGGTTTTTAAAAGTTTTTGGATGGGAAAAGATTTATGTTTATTCATAGGCATAGGTGGGGATATGTTAACTACAGTGTGCACGCAGCAGCTTTCTAAGATGGCTCCTGTCCCAGAGGCCTCTGGGATTCATAGCAGAACTTATTATGGGGTGTCACGCCTGCACAGTCTCTCACTCTCCAAGTCTGATTCCCCAGCTGTGTCTGTAGCATCCCACTGCCCCTGGTGGAAGGTCATGCAGTGGTCACAGATGGATGTTCTGCACATGTTCCTGGGGCTGGTTTCACCTGGCTGCTTCTGAAAGACAATTTTAAATAAGTTTGTGGGCTGTTTTCTGATACCCTGCCCCATTGTTTCAGGGAATGGCTTTGTTTCTGCGCCTTGGCCCGTTTCCTGCTTGTTTGCAGATTTGGGGTCCCCTCTGTTCCCTGTATAACTAAATGTGTTGTATGCCCTAATAATGACAAATCGAATTTTCTACCATCCCAGTGAAAGGGAGGGTATGGAGTCATACTTAACTTTATGAGATTAAAGGGGAAAAAAATGAAGATTTATCTCCTACACTTGTAATATTTTTAAAGGATATAATACATGGGTTGATAATATAATACTGATGAGCTGTGAGTCCTTTTCCCCCATTTGTTATGAAACAGCAATACTACCCTTTTGTTCCTATTTGCACCAAGATAGTGTTAGGCCTTCGTAGTGCTGATCCATTAGTCTGAAAGACACGACTGTCTCCTTGTTATTCAAGTCTGTCTCAGCATGCCATTTCTACAATGAGACCTTCACTGCAAGCCAAATCAATGTCGTGCTTCTCAGAGTCCCTCTTTAACCCATCACACTATTTGTTATCTTTCTAGCACTTATTCTAAATAAAATTATCCTGTTAATTTATTGATACGCTTCATTGTTGTTCATATCACCCACTAGAAAATAATTCCAATGAACACAGGGACTTTGCATGTTTTTCCGACTTGTGTAATCAAATCACATAGTTAGGGCTTCATGAATATTTGTTAAATGAATGAATACAAGCCTCCTAATATGCTTACATATTGGTGAACTCCATGATGATATTCATTTATTATCTCACTGTAACTGAACACTGCTTGGGTTCTTGTCCTGTCCTATTAGCTGACCAAAACAAGATGGACACTAATTGCAAGGGAAACAGAAAGTGACAAATTTATTGTCTGCACAGACGAGGAGCAACGTGGCATCTGGAGACCAGAAGACCACATGTTCCCACATCTGAGGGGGTTAGGGAACTTTTTGTTTCCAATGGCAGCTGGGGGTTGGATTTGGTACCCAGAACTCTCTGCCTTTAGCCTCCCATGCCCACATTTGGAGATTTGGATGCTGAATCACCTTCTGTTGGACATCCCTGTGGTGGGAGCTTTGGTTTCTCAAAAGGGCTCGGGTGAAACCGTGGGCTCGGAAATATCTTCCTTTCTGGGTCTGAGGTCAGGTGAAGGACGTGATCTCCTCTATCTGTGTATGCTCCAAAGTCTAGTTTGGGCTAGTCTAGTGGACAGAGCCATTACCTGCTGCGGCTTCCTGAAAAATGTTGTTCAAAACAAGCTTGTGACTAGCAAGACAAAGAAAGGAGGGGAAAGGGTGTCAATTGGGGGTGTCATCACCTCTTATGATTTTTTACTTCATTTTATACCATCTTTTTAGACTCCATAGTTGGTAATGGATTTCCATAATCATTCAATGGTCAATTCTTAGAGTTACTGCTGTTTTTAGTGTCTTGACCAAGTTGAAGATCTTCTCAATTCTTTCTCTAATTATTTATATACAATATATTGGAACACTAAATTCTATTTTTATTCTTGTTAATAGTCAGTCAGTAAAAGATTGATTAAGACAAAAGAGAATGAAAAAGAAATTATCAAGACTTTAAAAGAAACATCAGCAAGTTTTGTATAATTTTCTAGGGCAAGATACTACCTAAGAGAGTTAATGAACTAGAAGTATGTAATTCTGAGAAACAGATACAATCAAGCAAAGACAATTAATCATCTTGCTGTAAACAAAATGAGATACTTGGTTGTTAACCAAGAATTTTGTTTCACTCTTTAATTTTAGACTACAAAGTTATACTCAATTTCTTTCTGTGTTTAGTAATAGTAGATGTTTATTTTAGTCTTGGAAGATGTGATACATAGATGAGAATGATACATCACAAAGAATCATCTTTGATAATAATAACTATTATTTTTCTTTATGGCCCCAATGAATGAAAGAGAATGTGGCATTTGTGAGTTTTCTCTGGCTTCAAAATTGTTGAGAGGAAAAGGAAAGTTCATAAACCCCTCAACTTTTATTGGTATATGGCTTCTATTAAAGCTCTTCTTAGAGTAGAACAGAAGAAATCGATCTAGTCTTGTTAACCCTCTGCTATTCCCCTAAGAATTAGTCTTCAAAGTTTTCTTTTTTATTATTATTAATAACTTTAAAAAAAAAATTATTGTGCTTTAAGTGAAAGTTTACAAAGTCAGTGTCTCATACAAAAATTTATATACACCTTGTTATATACTCCAAGTTGCTCTTCCCCTAATGGCGCAGCTCATTCCTCCTCTCCACCCTGTATTTCCCATGTCCATTCAATCAACTCTTGTCCTCCTCTGCCTTCTCATCTTGACTCTAGACAGGAGTTGGCCATATAGTCTCATGTGTCTACTTGAGCCAAGAAGCTTACTTCTCACCAGCATCATTTTCTATCCCACAGTCCAGTCCAATCCCTGTCTGAAGAGTTGGCTTTGGGAATAGTTACTGTCTTGGGATAACAGGTCTGGGTACCATGACCTCCAGGGTCCTTCTAGTCTCAGTCAGACCATTAAGCCTGGTCTTTTTTTACAAGTATTTGAGGTCTGCATCCCACTGCTCTCCTGCTCCCTCAGGGATTCTCTGTTGTGTTCCCTGACAGGGCAGTCACCATTATAGCTGTCTTCAAAGTTTTTGACCGCAATCCACTATAATAATAAAATTTCCTTCACCACTCAGCCCGTGCACAGGTATACACATGCACAAACACACATATTTGTGTGTAAAATTAAAACAAAATTTGAGGAAACAATACTTGTATTCACATATGTGACATAATTTTAAAAATTCAATTCCATATTTGAAAATTTTAGGGGAATAAGCTGCAGTTTTGAAAAAGTCTTAGATTGAAAGAGAGATTTGTATGTGTGGCCCTGTGTGAATGTGTTGTTTTTGTGTGAAAGTGTATGTGGCTATATGGGTTTATATAGCACTACAGAAGCAAGAATGGCGAGACTACATCTCACATTCTTTGGACATGTTATCAGGAAGTGTCAGTGCCTGGAGAAGGACATTATGCTTAGTAAAATAGATGGTTAGAGAAAAAGAGGAAGACCCTCAACAAGATGAATTGACGCAGTGGCTGCAACAATGGGTTCAAGCGTAACAACGATTGTGAGGATGGTGCAGGATGGGGCAGTGTTTTGTTCTGTTGTACATATGGTTGCTATGAGTACGAACTAACTCTACAGCACCTAACAACAACAGCAATAGGGTCATTATGAGTCCCAGTCAACTAGATGGCAACAGGTTTGGGATTTTTTTTTTTTTGGTTTAGGTTGTCTAGAGTTCTGCTGAGATTGGGAGATCTTTTTTTGTCTTTGTTCTATAGTGAGAGACTTGCATGAAGGAGCTAAGATTCATATTCCTTAGACATGTTCTTTCTTGTAGTAGTATGATCCACGAGAGAATTTTTACCAAGATCAAAAAAAATGTATCAGGAAATATTGTAACTGATGATACTATTAATTGTGATACTTACTAACCCAAATAACCGTATACACTTTTTAAAATAATTTCTTGGGTAAAAAAGGCACAGATTTATATTAAGGAAACAGCTTGTGTGATTGTAGTGTTTGAACATCCCCAGTGCTTGGATCAGAATAGAGTCCTTTCCCAATTTACGGAGCTGCAGAAGCTGGTGAACCCAAGATGAGCAGGTTGGAGAGTGGGGATCCTGCTCACAGGTTGCGACAAGCAAGGAATCCCCAAGGTCGGCAGGCAAGATGGCAAGGTTTCTCCTGAGTCACTTAGCTGCAAGGGCTGGCGAACCCAAGAAAGGCAGGTCCGGGAGCAGAACTTTTGCTCACAGGCAGGGAAGATCAGAGAATCACAAGATGGACAGGTAAGCTGCTAGCTCAAGTCCCAAGATCCAGAAGTCAGACAAGAGGCAGCTGCTGGATCCGGAACAAGATAACAACCTTTGCAAGGTGAGCAGGAAAAGGAAGTAGATGGCGGAGGGTGGAGAGATGAAGACTGAGGGGAGAGTGAGCTGCCACAGGCCCCACCTCCGCTGGTACCACTCAGCAGATTCCATCATGGGGGTGATCACGTATCAAATTTCAACAGGAAAGTGATCACAACATTATAATACTGCCGAAACACTGAGAATCATGGCCCAGCCAACTTGACACACAATCTTAACCATCACACTGGAGTTTCTGAAGTTATCAGGGCAGAACCTCAATAATTAAATCATGTTTTCTTATGAAGACTAACATACTTCTTTCTTTACCCTACAGAGGGAGAAGAGAGGAGTTCAGAGCATTGGGGCAAACATATAATTTATCCAAAACAGTATCAAGTCGCTAAGATGCAAGTTGAAGAGAAGTAAGAACCCACAAATCCTTATGATTCTCCATAGGAAATGGTCCAAATGATCTAAAGAACCTTTCTACAAATCATGTCTCTTTGGTAGTACTGAGAACTAGGCCTATATCTAAATTGTGGCCCTAGAATTAAACCTAAGAGAAAACTGTGAATGTTGCTTCTAAGAGATATATCTACAATGTGATTTAGAATCTGTCAATGGAATGTCCATGCCTAAATTATCTCTTACATCCAGTAGGACATTTGCCTGAGTAGTACAGATTTGCAAGCTTAGTCTTTTTGAAGTTTACAGTTATAAACCAGTAGGCTTTTAGACTTTCAAATCTACGGAAAATATTCCTTCATGTGATGTGGTAGTTTGCTAACGTGAAGGAAACTTGGAGTGTCATCGTAACTACAAATGCTAATGTTAATGTGATACTTGCTTAGGTATTAGTAAAATTGTACTGAAGGCCTTTCACAGTTTTTTAATTGTTTTGAAGCAAAAGCAAATCAAGTCTTATGTATTACATTTAGCTTTATCTCTTTAGTCTCATTTATATATTTTTTTAATAACTTTTATTAAGCTTCAAGTGAACATTTACAAATCCAAAGTCTCATTTATATTTGAAAAGCCTCTTCCTCCTTTATTTGTATTTTATATAATTTACTTTTTTTGAGGAGATAAGCCCAATCATCTTTAGAACATTCCTTATTTTGGACTTGTATGCTTGCTTTTTTTTTTTTTTTTTTTTATATACTTGCTTCCTTACATTCTTCAACTTGTTCCTTTAGACCAGGTGTCAGTAAACTGTGGTCTGCAGGCTAAATCTGGCCTGTGGCCTATTTTTGTGTAGTATATGAGCTAAAAATAATTTTACAAGTTATTGAAACAAATAATCAAAAACAAATAAAAAACAATATGTAATAGAGACTGTGGCCACACATCCTGAAGCATGTCCTATCTTAAGAGCTATGGTTGCTAACCAAAAGGTCAACAGTTCAAATCCACCAGCCACTCCTTGAAAACCGTATGGGGCAGTTCTACCCTGTCCGTAGGGTTGCTATGAGTTGGAAATGGCAATTTTTTTTTTAATCCATTAGGTAAGAACTTTGCTGATCCCTGTTTTTACTATTAAGTTCATTTTTAACATTTTGACAAGATAAATTTATCAGTTCAATGAGTATACCCCATTACCTCAGGAAGCAAAGTTTCCCCACTATAAAATGCATTATTTTTGAGAATTTGATCAAGGTGATAGCAGCAAGTTTACTCTTTCGTAACGGTGCTTTGCCTTTGAATTTAGCAAACAATGCATGGATAATAGACCCTTTGTTCATATTTTGTTCTCCTCCTATCTTTTGTAAATTAGATTAAGTGCCCATTAACGATTTTTGCCTAAATCAAATATATTATTAGGGGCTTTTTTCTACCTTTAGTGGATGGTATTCTTTGATAGGAAGAAATTTCCGTCAGTTTCTACTAAAGACAAAAATGGTAGATGGTTTATTTTTACCTCTAAATACTCAATTTCATAATAAGGAGTTGGTGTTATAATTTCCATCAGTAGCGGTTAATGAGTTCTTCCCCAGGACTAGAGTCCACCTTCTGACTCTAAACCCAGTGCTTATTCTACCTTTTTGACTCTGAGTGCACCTTGTTTTTCCTAAACATGTGTTAGTTAAAACACATCTAGCAGCTATAATAAGTATTAAACAATGAGAGATTTTATTTTTTTCAAATTAAAATAAAAAATGATGGTTGATTTACGTGGCTTAAAAGTCTAGGGAAATTTAAATTAAAATATATTTTTTCTTAATATTTTCCATATGGTAAAAATCAGAATTCCAAATCCTTCTCTGATTTTTCCTTTCAGAAATATCTTTTGGACAATCTATTGTTGGATAAAATATTGAAAGTTGATTTCAATGAGCTGCTAAAATTTTATAACGTTGAATAGGTTACTTAGTATCAATAAATTCAGTAGATAAGAGCATTAAGTTAAAATGTTGTTGTTCTTGTTAGGTGCTGTCAAGTCAATTCTGACTCATAGCGACACTATTTACAACAGAACAAAACATGCCCAGTTCTATGCCATCCTCACAATCATTGCTATGTTTTAGCCCATTGTTGCAGCCACTGTGTCAATCCAATCCATTGAGGGTCTTCCTTTTTTAGCTGACAGTCTAATCTACGAAGCACGATGTCCTTCTCCAGGGACTGGTGCCTCTGATATCAAGTCCAAAGTATGTGAGACGAAGTCTCACCATTCTTCTTCTACTGAGCATACTTCTTCCAAGACAGATTTGTTTGTTCTTGTGAAAGTCCATGATGTATTCAATATTCTTCACCCACACCATAATTCAAAGGTATCAGTTCTTCTTCAGTCTTTCTTATTCATTGTCTAGCTTCCCTACGTAATGAGATGATTGAAAACACCATGGCTTGGGTCAGGCACACCTTAGTCTTCAAAGTGACATCTTTGCTTTTAGCCCTTTAAAGAGACCTTTTGCAGCAGATTTGCCCAATGCAATGCAATGCATGATTTGATTTCTTGACTGCTGCTTCCATGGAAGTTGACTGTGGATCCAAGTAATGAAGTCCTCGACAACTTCAATATTTTCTCCGTTTTTCATGACATTGCTTACTGGTCCAGTTGTGAGGATTTTTGTTTTCTTCACGTTGAGGTGTTATCCATACTGAGGACTGTGGTCTTTGATCTTCATCAGTAAGTGCTTAGAGTCTTCTTCACTTTCAGCAAGCAAGATTGTGTCATCTGCATATCACAGGTTGTTAATGAGTCTTCCTCCAATCATGATGCCCCGTTCTTCTTCATTTAGTTCAGCTTCTCAGATTATTTTCTCAGCATACAGATTGAATAGGTATGGTGAAATGATACAACCCTGACACACACCTTTCCTGACTTTAAACTATGCTGTATCCCCTTGTTCTGTTTGAATGTCTGCTTCTTGGTCTAAGTACAGGTTCCTCATGAGCATAACTAAGTGTTCTGGATTCTCATTCTTCACAGTGTTCTACATAATTTGTTATGATCCACAGAATCAATTGTGTTTGCATATTCAATAAAAGACAGGTAAGCCTCTTTCTGGTATTCTCTGCTTTCACCCAGTATCCATCTGACATCAGCAATGATATCCTTTGTTCCAAGTCCTCTTCTGAATCCAGCTTGAATTTCTGGCAGTTTTCTGTCAATATACTCTTGTAAAAGCTTTTAAACTATCTTCAGCAAAATTTTGCTTGTGTGTGATGTTAATGACATTGTTCTATAATTTCTGCATTCGGTTGAATGTTTCTTCTCTGGAATGGGTACAAATATGGATCTCTTCCTGTCAGACTGGCCAGGTAGTTCTCTTCCGAATTTCCTGGCTTTGACGAGTTAGCTTTTCCAAAGCTTCATCTGTTTGTTCAAACATCTCAATTGGTATTCCATAAATTCCTGGAGTCTTATTTTTCACCAATGTCATCTCTTTTTTTTTAATTATGTTTTTAAAATTGTTCTTTAAGTGACAGTTTACAGCTCAAGCTACTTTCTTATACAAAAATTTACACACACATTGTTATGTGACCCTAGTTGTTATCTTTATAATTCGTCAACACACTCCTCCTTGCCACCCCGAATTTCCCATGTCCATTCAACTGGCTCCTGTCCCTTTCTGCCTTCTCATCTCAACTCTGGACAGGAGCTTCCCATTTAGTCTCATGTATCCACTTGAACTAAGAAGCACAGTCTTTACAAGTATCATTTTATATCTTACAATCCAGTCTAATCTTTGTTTGAAGAGTTGGCTCCTGGAATGTTTTTTGTTCTGGGTTAACAGAGAGTACAAGGACCATGTCTTCTGGAGCTTCTCCAGTCTCAATAAGACCATTAAGTTTGGTCTTTTTACTAGAATTTGAGTTCTGCACCCCACTTTTCTCCTGTTCCATCGGGGACTCTCTGTTATGTTCCCTGTCAGGGCAGTCGTTGATGGTAGCCAGGCACCATCTAGTTCTGGTCTCATCGACAATGTCTTCATTGCAGATTGGATCTTTTCATTCAGTATCATTGGTTCTTGATCTTATGCTACCTACTGAAATGTTTGAATGTGGACCACTTCTTGTTGGTACAGTGAGTGACTCTGTGTATTCCTTCCATCTTCTTTTGATGCTTTCTGTGTCATTATTTTCCCTGTAGAACCCTTCAATATTGCAACTCCACACTTGGCTTTTTCATTCCATTCTTTCAGCTTGAGATATGCCAAGAGCGTTCTCCCTTTTTGATTTTTTATCCTCAGGTCTTCTTGAGCTAAGCTGTCCTTTGAAGTCTTCTGTTCAGCTTTTTTACTTCATCATTTCTTCCTTTCACTTTAGCTTCTCTATGTTCAAGAGCAAGTTTCAGAGTCTCTTCTGACATCCATTTGGGTCTTTTCTTTCTTTCCTGCCTTTTTAATGAACTCTTGCATTCTTCATTTATGATGTCCTTGATGTCATTCCAGAACTCATCTGGTCTTTGGTCATTAGTGTTCAATGCATCAAATCTGTTCTTGAGTTGGTCTTTAAATTCAGATGGGACATACTTAGGGTCCTACTTTGGCTTTCGTGGACTTGTTCTAATTTTCTTCAACTGCAACTTGAACTTGCATATGAAGAATTGATGTTCTCTTCCACAGTCAGCCCCTGGCCTTGTTCTGACTGATGATATTGAGCTTTTCCATTGTTTCTTTCCACAGGTGGAGTGGATTTGATGTCTGTGTATTCCATCTGGTGAGGTCTACATGTATAGTTACCGCTATGTTTTTTAAAAAGATATTTGCAGTGAAGAAGTCATTGGTCTTGCCAAATTCTATCATGCAATCTAAGGCATCATTTCTGTCACCAAGGCCATATTTTCCAACTACCAATCCTTCTTTGTTTCCAACTTTTGCATTCCAATTGCCAGTAATTATCAATTCATCTTGATTACCTGTTTGATCAATTTCAGACTGCAGAAGTTGATAGAAATCTTCAGTTTCTTCATGTTTGGCCTTAGTGGTTGGTGCATAAATTTTAATAATATTCATATTAACTGGTCTTCTTTGCAAGCATATGGATATTTTCCTATCACTGACAATGTTGCATTTCAGGACATATCTTGAAATGTTTGTTGATGAGCTCAATCCATTCCTCTTCAATTTGTCATTCCCAGCATATTACGTTAAAATAGCTGTTGATAAATCAACAATTCTGGATGGGAGAGATAATAAAATACAGTAAGAACAAAATCAACTCTAGTCACCAATATTTCTTTTTTACCTTATGGCTAGTCAAATGAGATGTTAAAATTGTGGTAAATTCTTATCCTTATTTCTGATTAAATAGACTGTTTTCTCATTGAGTTATCACATCAGATATGGCTTTAGAAATGCAGTTACAATTGTTCAGTAGGAAAGAAAGGAATAAAATCAGTATCCTTGACACTGGATCCTAATAATGAATGGATGAATTGAAGAAGGGAGGATAAGAGATAAAAGAAAAAATCGAGAGACAGACTAAAAAAAAAAGAGAATTAAAATGCAATTGGAGTAGCTAAGCAACTGAGAACTAGAGAAAAAGTAAATCCATGAACTAATTGGAGATAAAGCCCTCAGAAAATGGGTTCTATCACTGAGGCATGCAAATTCAAGTAGATGCTAAACGGGCCTAAGAAGGAAAACCTTGATAAACACAAATTTTAGTGTTCAAGAGACAGTAAAATTTTTATTATTTTCTAAAATAATACAAACTTACCTAATTTTAGATTAAAATAATTGATCTTGATACATTTGAAAATCTACCATGGAAGATATTTTCCGGAGAGATATGATTTCCCTGAACCAATGGGTGGTGGCCATATAATAGTGGGTAATTTGGAATGTGAGATGTATATACCGTTCTACCAAGAAGCTCCATCCAGTATAATGGATAGACACCTAAAAGTGGTTTCAACACTCTTCCTTATTGTCCAGTGATAAAGTCTGAAAATTTCACTTTTTTTTTTTGTGATTCTAAAACGTTTTATAATATTGCAACATCAGCATGATCATTGCAAAGGATAACCCATTGAAACTTTACCACTCATCCTGTAACAAAAATTTTACCTTGTTTTATAGCAACGTGGACCTATCCCCATATTCTCACTTCAACGTTGTTGTCCCTGGGATACAGGGGTAATGAACATTAAAACTGACACCGTTTAGAAAATAGAATATCAGAAGTTTTTTTATGAGCCAAACAACCTTTCCCAAATCACAGAAAGCATGCAATATAGCATAAAAATAGCATACCAGAAATAAATTAAAAAGAAATAGATTAGAAATATTTTATCAGATCCCAAAATAAAATAATTTCTAAACCCATTTCCTGCGATATGCCATAACCATAAAACTTACCATAACTACCTATTGCCTATGTCTTTATATGTCAGGTCATGCAAATACCATCCACATGTTACTGTTTCTCGATTCTCAGAGAGAAGATATAAGATTACATATAATTTATAAAATCGCTATTTTATTTCCAAATGAATAATTTTTACCGCATTTTATAGGCCAAATTGTGCCCCTCCCTACAAAAAAAAAAAAAAAAGATTTGTGGAGGTTCTAGCCCCAGGTACCTGTGAATGTGACTTCGTTTGGAAATAGAGTCTTTGAAGATGTTATTAGTTAACAGGAGGTCATACTGGAATAGAATACATGTACTTATACAGAGGAGAAGAGACAGACAGAGACAAACACAGAGGGAAGATGCCATGCAAAAAATAGAGGCATCAATTAAAATGATGCATTTACAAACACCAAAGAACACCTGGGGCTACCAGTAGCTGAAAGAAGCAAGGAAGTATCTTTTCTTAGAGCCTGCAGAGAGAGGATGTCCCTGCAGAGACCTTGATTTTGGACTTCGGAGTTCAAGAATTGTGAGACAACAAATTTCTGTTGTTTGAAGCCACCCAGTGTGCAGCACTTTGCTATGACAGCCCTAGGAAACTAATACATTGCAACACATTGTATTACTAGTCATCATACATAATCTGTGGAAGCTTAACCCAAGAATGGAGGTGGGAAAGGAATGGAGGAAGCATGAATAATAGCATCCTAAATAAAAAAAATAGCTTAGATTGCTTTTCTCCTTAAAAATATGTACTAAGTAAAGGGCTATTATATATTTACTTATGGTGATAATGGTTAACACCATTATACATGTATGTATCTGTGCAAAAATTATATGTATTTGTTTTCAGTATATATATATTTATACATGTATCTATTTATGCACACACTTATGTATGTAACATAATGTACATATATAATATACATGTATGTATTATACACACACATACACATACGTTTTATAAATACTTCTAGATTATTTGGGGATTTTCTGATATATATACCAGGGTTTTAAAGGGCAGTTGTAATAATATATGGGTTGCTATTACTTCTACTTTTCATAATCTGATTATAAGGAGATCAATAAATGCATGATAGATCAGAAATCACTAATTTTAAAAGGTGATAAACCATGAAGTATATATAGATAATATATATTTATATAAGTATATATATTTAGATTTATATAAGTACATATTTATACATATGTAGATACATATAATATTTTCTAGAAAATTAGGTGTTTTTTTTAAAAAAAGGATCCTTTGTATCAGACAACTGCTTTGTAGACGCTACATTGCTATTTTTGACATTTGAAGTAGATGCCCCAAATTCTTATAGTCGTGCACTTGCTTTTGTGGATTTATCTTTGAAAAATGAGTTTTTTGGTGCATATTTTCACATTAATTAAGAGTAAAAAGAATAGAGTGAAGCCAGGTTGAGGAAATAAAATATTCTTATGAATAAAGAGAAAGCAGAATTTTTAAAAAGCAACGTATTTTTAAATTTTGAAGACCCAAAATCTGTAGATTATTTTAGGAATTTGGTGTCATGTTTTTGACATTTGAGTTTAATACTTTGCTTCCTTCAAGTGAACATGAATTTAAATAATAGCAAAAATATATAAAAGAAGCCAGTTAGATTTCAGGTATATTTAAAATATAAGAATACTCATATATTCTGAATATAAGGATATTTTTATAAAAAAATCCTTATATTCAAAATAACTGTAAATGAGAAATATTTTTTGTTGTTGCTGTAGATTGTATTTGTTGGATGGGGATGGTTGATATTTTAGGGCTTTAGGATCAAATTGTTGGATGCAATTACAAAAAAAATTCAGTTCATTTTTATGTAATCTTTCTCATTTCCGTTACTAATTCCGTGTCTTTTCTGGGCCATTCTAGCCTCATTCAAGCATGACCTTTTGTATGTCATCTTAAACTCCTGGCTCTTTTCTCTTCACAACAAAATTCCTTAAATATATTGTATACATTGACTATTACCACGTTCTGGCCTTCAGTTCGTGCTTCAGCCACTCAAACCTCATGCCCAGTGCCATTATTTCAGTTGTGTACATATTGTCAAGTACAAGAAAACACTTTTCTCACTTCTTATAGGAATTCTTAGCGTAATTAAACAAATTGTTCACATAATTGCTTCCATAACATCTTACAGTCCTAGTTTTCTTTCTTAGTTGCTTAAAAAAAGAAGTCACACTACTTTTAATTATTGGAGTTCATAATCAATCAAAGTTCTATACTACATTCTTCTTTCTTGATTTTTTTCCTTTTTTTGTATTGCCTTATTATTCTAGTGCTACCATAATCCCTTTGAGGAACAGCCATTCACATATAAACATCTAGCTACCTAGAATCAATTGATTAACCAACCATTTCATTTCCAGTTGTAGGCGTATAAATTCATCCCTATAGTCACTTGTTTCTTTAAGTGGTTGTAACATCTTCTGTTCAGGGAAGTTTATTTTCCATGGTAGTCTTCTGGTCCCTAGATGCAGGCACACATCTTCTTTCAAGAATAATTTTGCATTTGCTTCAAGAAGACACGACAGGAATTCATTGAAACAGGAAAGATTTTTGTGTAAATTTCTCAGTTTTGGTCCTGTAGATTTATACTTTATTCCTAGGAGTGAAACAGGTTATGAAATTCATCTAAAGGTAGGTGTCTTATCATTCCGTGCTACTATAACAGAAATACCACAAGTGGATGGCTTTAGTAAACAGAAATTTATTTTGTCAATGTTTGGGAGGTTAGATGTCTGAATTCAGGACTCCATCTCTAGGGGAAGACTTTCTCTTTCTAGAGGAAGATCGTTGTCTCTTCTGAGCTTCTACTCCTGAGTGATCTTCATGTGGCTTGGCATCTCTCTTCCCCCATCTCTGCTTGCTTGCCTGTCCTAATTTCTTTTTTTATCTCAAAGGAGATTGACTCACGGTACACCCTAAAATAACCCTGTCTAGTTAACATAACAAAGACAACCCATCCCCAAGTGGGGTTATAACCACAAGCATTTCTGCTCCCACCTTGATCATTTCTACCATCGTCAGCACTACTCTGTAAGCTTTGCTTTTAGCTCAAATCTCAGTTTAAACTTGACCTCTTCAGAATAACATTTCCTGGCCCAAAGTTTTGCTCAAAGAATGCTCTATTGTATTATCTTGCTTACTTCCTTCATGTCACTACTTGAGTCTTGATCTGCACTCATCGTCTTTATTTTTGTACATATGTATTATGTTCCCATAGACTGTAAGCAGTATTTAGTTGTTTTTAAGCTGCAATTTATTTGGATGAGTATTATAATGCAGGGCTTTTGAAATATATCAGTTATATTTTCAGTTCTCCCACCCAACAAGAAGTGATTTTTAGCTAAGCCACTTCACCTGTGTAATTGAACATCTGCCATATATCCCAAACAGACATGCTGGGAAGGTCAACATATATATGTTAATAGGTCTTTGAAACATGAACTATTAGTATTATTGTGATAAAAAAGCACAGAGCAAGAAACCAGAAAATCCATCTTCTGATCTACTGTCATTTAATTAAGTCTGTAACCTTATATGTGTGAATTTGTTAACTGATTACAAAGCCAGGAGAGTCCCCAATATAAATTTCTATATTAGTTTACTTTTTTATGAGAAATATTAAGCTCAAAGCATTTGGTTTTATATAGTAGTCGATATGCCTGAATATATATGCATATATATATATTTTTAATGACCTCTGATTCAAATACTGAGAAAAGAATTTTCCTCATATAATTACTTATATCTACTCAATGAGTGGAATAATACATTTATATGAATCCAGTTATCACTGTTATATTCAATTAATTTTCTTGAAGACAAATTAAACTCCTTTGTTGATAGTAATGTTTTGAGTGCAATGGATTAGTACTTTTAGAAAGAAAATGGCTGATACTATTGATTAAACAATGTGTTTTTAAATAATCATCCATGTTGAACATGCATACAGAATGAAGTGTCTTTTCAAATCGTGTTCAATAGCATTTAAAATGCAAGATAAATGAAAATAAACTGAGACTTCAAAGCAAGAAATAGAAATTTACAAAGAATATTGTGAGTCTTTGTTATTTCATGAATGATTATTGCTGGGAAGTGGATTTTTTTTTTTTCTCCTTTTAAAATTTTAATCAGGAAGCTTTCAATTTCCATAATAGTTTGGAGCAGGCAACTGTAACTAGCTAAGGTTCTGTCTTAAATTACCACAAGAGAACTAAAACGATACTGTTATCTCAAGAGGATTTTTTTCCTTTCTATTTAACATTCACATCTAATCATTTGTCATTCACCTGACTGGAGCTTTATTCATTGTAATATTAAAAGGATAAAGGTTTGAATTTTGCCAGGAACTTTGAACAAGTAACTAAAATGATAACCGAATGGAATATAAACATCTTGTTGATCATCTCACAATTTTTAATTATCAATGAAAGTTTCTGTAAACTCCTAATTTTGCCTAACTTTTTAAAACAACTTTGTGTAAACAAAACTGTGTGGAAGTTGAAAAATCAGTAACTAGTATTGTGTGTAATAAAGGATCAGCTAGCCTCTTTTTCTGGTTTCTGGGAGGTAGCTGCTAAACCCATTGGGATTCCCTGAGTGTCTTTGGTATTGATGATGGGCCTGTCAGACTACACTTGAGAGTTTATGCTAATGAGATGACTCTTTTTGGGTCCTTGGTGACACAGTGGTTAAGAGCTAGGGCTGCTAACGAAAAGGTTGGCACTTTGAATCCACCAGGCACTCCTTGGAAACCCTATGGGGCAGTTCTACTCTGTCCTATTGAGTTTCGATGAGTCGGAATCAACTCAATGGCAAAGGAACTTGATGGTTCAAGATGGGGGCTTGGCATGCCAAAAAGCTCAATCATGTGATTGCAAGATTGGAACATAGAGCCATATGATATCATCCAGATTTCCAGGGAGGGGAGAGGAGCTGGAGATTAAGTGCAATCTGATGACCAATATTTCAGTCAATTGGCTCTACGTAATGAAACCTGAATAAATCTCTCAACACTGGAACTCAGGTGATCTCTTCTGGCTGATAATAGTGAATATATTTTGTCAGACAAGGGTGTACTGGGAGGATGACATGTCTCTGAGGACAACTGAAACTTCACATTTAGGACCCTTCCACATCTGACCCTGTGCACCTCTCCCTTTGACTGGTTCTGGCTTGTTTTCTTTTGCTGTAATAACATCTGTGATCATAGCATCGTGCTTTCCTAAGTTCTGGGAGTAGTTTTTAGTGAATTGTCGAAATGTAGGAGGTAGTTAGAAGTGAGAGTTACCAGGAAATCCCAAGCTTGTGGCTGGTGCCCGAAGTCAGGACAGTGTTGTGGAGGATTATGCCCTTAACCCATGAATTTTCACCTAACTCTGGGTAGTTGGTGTCAGAATTTATTTTCTGGGTAGTTGGTGTCAGAATTTATTGCAGATTGAATTTACTTATTTTTCTTTTATGCTTTTAAAGTTGAGAATGTTAAACAAACACACTAATTCATAAATTATCTATATGTCAAATCTTCTTACCGTCCACTAGCTGAATTGTGACATGATTAGTTTTTTTTCCCCTAAATCAAGAAATCTGTTTAGAGCTACCTGAAACACTGCTCTTTGAGCTGTGATACGTGACATTAAACTGTGATAAATGCCATTAGAAGAAAGAAATGTGTTCCCTACTCAAATAGGTTTGGGAAATACTGGGATATGAAAGTTATACAGATATATTTGGTACAGAATTTATTAGAACCTTTAATAAGTTAATTTTCACACGAAGAAGACAGTTTACATGTTTGCCTTTACTTTGTTTCCAAGTAAATGGGTACTTACTTCTTGCAAATGCTTTCAAATAGATCTTTGATTTTTTCAGTTTGTTCAGGCCAGTTTACTTAAAAAAATTAAATGTTTTCTAAACCTTTTATTCAAAGTGTAGTGACTGCCATGAGCCGTATATGGTCTGTTAAAAATAAAATTTCCACGCGATTATATTTGTGTACAAACTCATAAGCTTTAGTTTCAATTCATGAATTCAGGAGCATCTGGTCTGGACATCACATAAGAGCTCCAAAGAACCATATATAGTGGAAAGGTTTTCTAGGCACAGGAAAAAGGAAGCTATAATGGGAAATTTTGGATTGGCTAGTGGGTATTTTCTTTCCTTATTTGGGATTAAGAAGAAATTTTAACTAGGTTAAGCTCACCAGGCAAGTCTTAATTGGGGTGTTTTGGTTTGGTCTACTGAAAAGGTCAGGCATTTGCAGGAATTAGACATAGTTAGGCTTTGGTTTACTAATGTGGAACTCAGCATAAGTGACTCCCTCTTGGGCCTAGAATAGTCCAGTTAACAGATAACAGCAAATCTTTGAGAGAGTAAATATGAATCATTTGTTCTTTGCTATATGTTGCGGGAAGTTTAGTTAGCCTCTTTGACTCAGTTCCTTTGTTGGTAGAACAGGGACAATAGAAATATCTCTCTCTTGGAATTTCAGTGAATATTCAGTTAAATAATCTATGCAATGTGAGTAGAACAGAACCTGGCACATATTAAGTTACTATTATTATAGAGTCTTGATTTTTTGTTCCATTGAGAATCTATCCATTAATGAAACACTCAACTCTTTTCATCACAACTATGTGTTTTTATATTACCAATCTTGGATTTTTACTGTATTCCATTCCTGGGAATAACTGCATTTCCCAAAAGACTTCCTGGTACCTATCAACTTAAGTTATCAGCCTTCACCTTGAAATAGATGCTTCTTCTCCCTGATCTATTTTTTAGTACTTTCATCAAAATCTGTCCTAAGAGCCAAACATTTACGATCAAATGATTTTTGGCAAGGGGGCCAAATCCCTTCAATGGGGAAGGAAAAGTCTTTTCAACAAGTGTTGCTGGCAAAACTGGATTTCCACACACAGAAAAACTAAACAAGATCCATACCTCACACCATACACAAAAACCAATTCAAAATGGATCAAAGACCTAAAGGTTAATTCTAAAACAATAACATCCTTGGGGGGGAAATATATATATATATATATATATATATATATATATATATATATAAAAGCAAGGTTTGGGGCCTAATTTTTTTTTCAATAATGCATTATCAAACACAACAATGGATGCATGAGCAACAGAAAACAAATAGATAGCTGGGACCTCATAAAAATTAAATACTTTTGTTCATTGAAAGTCCTCAACAAAAGAGTAAAGCAACAGTCTACAAACAGGGAAGAAATATTTTGGAACGATATAACTGACAAGGGTATACCCGTTGCCATTGAGTCCATTGTGACTCATAGTGACCGTGTAGGACAGAGTAGAACTGCCCCATAGGGTTTCCAAGGAGCATCAGTGGGAGTCAAACTACTGACCTTTTGGTTAGCAGTCACACTCTTAACCACTGAGGCACCAGGGCTCCATATATGTGTATAGTTATGTATATATGTATATATATATATACACATATATATATATAGGTGTATGCATATCTATATGTATATGCATTTATGTGCACGTAGTGGGCACAGTTATGGATACTTCTTAGACAGAACCAAACACCTCATGGGATTGGGTTTCTGGGTTTGAAGTATTAGGACCATAGTCTCATGCAACAACTCAGTCAATTGGCATAATATGGCTCATAAAGTTATGTTCTACATCCTAGTTTGGTGAGTGGTGTCTGGGGCCTTAAAATCTGGCGAGCAGCCGTCTAAGATACAACTATTGGTCTGTATGGACCTGGAGCAAAAGAGAAAGAAGGAAAGAAAAGACTCAAAGAAGAAACTAGGCTACAGAAAAAATAGTCTGCATGAACCACTCCCTCATCTACCCTGAGACCAGAGAACTAGATTGTGCCCAACTACTACTACCAGCCATTCTGACCAGGGCCACAGTAGGTGAATCCTGATAGAATGGAAAAAAAATGTGGAACAAAACCTCAAATTCCTTAAGAAACAGGCAAACAAACAAAAAACAGATCTACTTGACTAGTTGAGACTGGAGGAATTCCAGGGACTATTGCCCTGAGATACTCTTTAAACCTTGAATGGAAACTAACTGGAGTCATCTTATAGCTAAATAACAAATTGACTCAAAAAATAATATCACCTGGAAGTACTGTGCTTCTTTAAAATATCACCTATATGACACCAAACGGTCAACAGTTACAAGGGGGCAGGAAGACTAGATTAATGGAAATGAAACAACCAGAACAGAAATAATGAGAATGTTCACTTACTGTGAAGGATGTAACCAATGTCACTGAACAACTTGTGTAGAAATTGTTGAAAGAGTACTAAACCGCTGTGTAAACCTGCACTAAAAATATAATAAAATATTATTTACAAAACAAAAAAACTTCCCTAACACTGACTCTATCTTGATAACAGCATCCATTATAAATTTATATATGGGTGTTTTTTTAAATAATTACAGTCTTCACATTTGGACAGAGTATGCTTACACAGGGGTCTGTGTGTGAATAATGCAAAGAGGTAAACGTCCTTAAAGTGGATCTAGTGTTCATTTGGGATTCTAGAAGCAGAGGGCAGATAGACTTGGAGAGAGATAAAATGTGAAGAGAAAAGTAGATGAGAATTTTCTAAATTTGATGAAAGAAATAAAAACACAAATTGAAGAACAAAACACAGGGAAGAATAAGGGCAAACACATGCCCACCCAAACATGTCTGAAGAAACTAGCAGAACAGTACAAGCTCTCAAAGGAACACAATACGTATATTTTTCCGACTATTTGATGGTATGCTAAATGACAGATCTCTCAGTAGTCCCAGTAGATGTCCAACACCAGTGGTAAAAAATGGCAAAACATTAATTAAAATAAGTAATATCTTGGAGAGGTGGTGGTGGCTCAGTAGTTAAGCGTTTGGCTGCCCATCAAAAGATCAGCAGTTCAAAGCCACCAGCCGCTCCTTGGAAACCCTGCAGGGCAGTTTTACTCTGTCCTACAGGGTCGCTATGAGTTGGAATTGACTTTACAGAAATGGGAACGGGAATAACTTAAAATTTTACATGCAACTAAATATCAAGTGATAATGAGGGCCAACTAGAGTATTTCAGAAAAGAAAAAAAAAAAAAGGAAAGCAGAAAAAAAAGAGAAGCTTAAAAAGCAGACTAAATAAAATCTAAAAGGTTTATCAATAATCATAAATGCTAGCTAATTGGGATACAACATTTGCAAAAGAATTCCGTAAACCTGAGGGCACAAATTGTAAACAAGAAATTGGGCAATTATATTTTATGCAAACACTAAAATCTACTCTAGTTATACTAATGTTATAAAAAAGTACTTTTAAAACAAATATACATACAAATATTTCCTCCTTTAAACATTGTACTTAGGTCCTTGCTATCATGATATGGAAGTAAATGAATAAGAGAATATTAAAAATATATATACATGAAGAAATATAACATAGTGGTTAAAAGTTTTAGAACTAAGAGCTTGAGAACTTCAGTTTAATAAAATTAAACTTAGCTCTGTCACTCATTAGATGTTTGACCTCGAACAAATCTCTTAATCTCTCTATATCTCTTGTATCCAATTATTAAATGAGAAAAGTAATAGCAAATACCTGATAGGGTGACTAACTGTCCCAGTAAAATCTAGTGAGAAGGTTTTCGGAATGTGAGACTTTTGTAGCTTTTTAACCAGGACACTTTTTAGCCCAAGACACCTGGGCGAACTGGAATAATTGGTCACCCTAACTTAAAAATAAATAATTTAAATCACTTTAAGGTGATTAACACACTTTTTCGGTATGTGAGTAGCTACTATTACTAAAACAGCAATGAAAATATGTGAGTGCTTATATTTTTATTCATTCACCTATCCATCCATTCATTGGACATTAAGTACATACTATGTCCAGGTGCAGTAAATTGGGGCATAAAAATAAATAAGATGATTTTTAGTAGAAGGAGACAAACACGTATATAAATATGGTAAATTGTTTCTGCTGCTATTCGTATTGTAGAGCAATGAGCTTCCTGAAGGAAGAGAGTGGTCAATTCTGCCTGTGTGTATGGGCATGGTGATCAGGGTGAAAAGAAATTCTTCATATAGAAGATAACACTTGGAACAAGTCTTGAATGATGACTGGACTTTAGCCAATTGTTTTAGATGAGGAAGTCTCCAGGAAGAAGAAACAACTTGAATAAGTCATGATTTTGTACAGGGTCTCAGCTTCTTTGTTATCTCCACTCCAATTCTCCTAAACAAAGGGGAAAAAAAAAATGTGATTTCAGAAACAGCTTGAATTATACTTTTATTGCATAGACCTGACCTGAGTACATCTTCACTAGGTGGTTGTTGGTGTGCAGATATTAAATTGAGTTTTCTAGTTACCCCAAATTCATAAAATCAGAAAAGATTTGGTTTCTATTCTCAAATAACTTTTTTGAAAGCTCAGGAACACAAGGAAAATTTCAGCCGATCCAAGCACAGAATTGGCAAAGGGACACAAATGTAATCGCTTTCACTAAAATACATGTGGTAATTCCAAGGTGTTGAGTTATTGGATAGTAAAAACTTGAAGAATGTTTTGGTTCCATGAAAGCAGTGATAAAGCACTAAAGACCTTACAGACTGTGCTAAGATGCATTCTAAGCGACATTTAACTGATAATGAGGTTAGGTAGAAGTCAAACATACCACTTTCTCTGTGTCCTTATAACAACTGTTTTACAAACTCCCTGTAAATCTTACTTTTGCATGCATGGACAAGTTACTTAATCTCCTATATCCTTAATTTCTGTGCTTATTTGGGAGTATCAAAGATGTCCAATAGTGTTTTTTACAGAATCAAAAGAACAACAAAGCTGAAAATACGGTTACTGATAATTAAGTGTTCTGTAAATACTAGTTGTTTTATTATACCAGATCAATAATTTGCCATTGCTAATATGTTTAAGCTTTCTAGATGTGTCTCAAGGAGGTAGAGGGAGTATAATTCAGCTTCCTCCCTTTACTCATTCCTTATTACTTTACTCACCGTGGTAGTTGATTTTTATTTTTATCTTTATAAGGTTTGAAGTCAGCATTTAATTTTTAAAAATCTTCTTAAAGGTAAACATTTAAAACCATGGTCTATGTCTTAGGCTGGTTTCTGTAGAAAAGCAAAACCAGTAAAGCGTATAAACATACATAGAGATTTATATCAAGGAATCAGCTCACGCAATTGTAGAGGGTGGAACGTCTCAAGACCGTGGATCAGGGTAGAGGTTTCTCTCGATTCATGCAGCTGCAGGGGCTGGTGAATCCAATGTCAGCAGGTTGGAGAGCAGGGTTCCTACTCACAGGCTGTGAAGACTGACGAATCCCAAGATTGGCAGATAAGCTGATAGCTCAAGTCACAAGAACAAGAGGCAGTGGCAGGATCCAGAGTGACCAAAAAGCCAAAACATCTGCTTCTATTTGGATGCAGGCCACACCCCCAAGGAAATTCCCCTTCAACTGATTGGCTACTCACAGCAGATTCCATCATGGGAGTGGTCACATATAAACACTGAGAATCATGGTCCAGCCAAGTTGACACACAATCTTAACCATCACAGTCTATAATTTATATCTCAACAATTCCATTAATGTGAAATATACATATAATGTGCAACATACATAATGTGTGAATTGTATTTACTGTTGGATTTGCATGGATATAACATTTATTCTCCAAAGAAACATAACAAGTCTAAAGTAAACGCAAACGACTCTTAGAAAAATTTACTAAGACACACCATATGCTTTGGAAAATATATCTAGTTTTGCACGGCTGGAAATCATTTAGAATTGGATTTCAGGGCAGTTGTACCATATTGCGTGAAACCTTTCCCCCAGTGCAGAAAGTGTATGCATAACTGTGAACAAATATTTCTTTTCTGTTATATGTATTTTTCTCTTTTGTTGATAGAGCCATAAAACAGAATGTCTCAAAATTCTTTCTGATCATGTTTATAAACGTAAAGCCCTGGAAAAGAGTAGATTTACTTCATCAATCAATGAGTAATTTATTATTGAATTGACATAATGTGTATTTCACAATATGTATTTAGTGTTTAGGTTACTTATAAAACATAGCAAAAGCTAAGCCTTCACAACCTGCCTTTGCCAAGCTCCAGTGCTTTATCCGTCATAAGTCCAATGGGTTAGTGTGATTTCTGTAATTCAGTCTGCCTTGCTGTCAGGTAGACTACTGAATATCAGTAGATAAGTTATTTGATACTCATGAAATATATATCTTCATCATCTTAACAAGGCAGACATATGTCTTGGAGGATACGTGATTTTAAAGCATGTTTCCCCAGGAAAGCCTAATCACTATGAGTTCTGTCCTCATTATGGTAGAGGGGAATCTACGATGTGGATGGAATTTTTATTTTCAGAAAAACTATGGTGTATCTTTTTTTTTAATATTTCATTATGAAAATCTGAAAAATTTTGAGTATTTTAATTGTATTTTATAGTTTAACTGTATTGAAACTTTTAAAAATGTATTTGTGTTTTCCAACAACAATAGATTCTAGCATATTTATATATATTTATATATATTTTCGGGACTCTATCTTTTAGATATATGGTAGTTTGGATTAATCCTTTCTTTCAACTCTATTAATAGATTACTTACATATTTTGTTAATGAATATGACAATAAAATCTCATAACAAAACTGATATGTAATGATAACTTGAAAGCAGCCTTTTATTTTTGCTGCTTTTATCAACGTTAATTTAAAACAGGAAATTTGCTTTTATATAAATTATATAAGTATTTTAATTTCTCATAACCAAAATAAAACAAAACTTCTACACATATTATGTATGCCTGTATTTATTTGTCTAATTCTTGATTATTGTCTTTTTTTCTTACCAATTAATAGATTTATTCATTGCAGCTTTCTTGGCAAATAGTATATTATTTCACAGATAATAAGTATTCAATGCATATATTTGAATAGTGGAAAGAAGGAAGACAGGAAGGAAAGAGGGCCAGCCATGGGATTTTATGCCTACAAAGGATGTCAGTGACAAATCAAATTTTTTTTTTTAGAGCTACAGAGGTGATGAAATTAACTTAATATTGGTTTAGTGTTTTATTTGTCTTCATGTCCCTTTTACCATCTAGCACAGTGCTTTCTGTACAATGACCATGCAATTAGTTTTATTTTAATTGGCTCTAGTTTGCTTTTCTCTTGGAGACTATAAAGGGAACAATCTCTATTTCCAACATAACTTCAAGGCTGAGATTCTTGGATTATAGAAACATTGAATCAACCCTTTAAAATGAAGTGTTAAGGTAACTTTTTGTTGCATTAGGACATACATTGAAATTGCTGGTTATTTAGATGAAGCCAAGTTCATTTTTGATTCTTTTCAAGTATTAAATATTCAATATCCTTAAGGTTTCTTTAAACGTTTATGCCATTTAAAAAACAGAACACTCAACTGAAATAAGTTTAAACAATAAAAGGAGTAAACTATTCCACATAATTGTAAAGATTCAGAACTTGAGTTGATTTTAGACACTGCTGGATTAGGGCTCTGACTATTTCTCTGTGGTTCTCTTGGCTAAACCCTTTTCTGGAAACACACTTTAACTTATGCCTGGCTTTCAACATTTAGAAAAATGGCAGTGATAGTTTCAGGACTCACATCTACACATCAAAAATTTCAATCAGATAATTGCAAGAGACTGTATATATTTCCTGCAAAACTGGTGGCATAGTGGTTAAGAGCTACAGCTGCTAACCAAAGGGTCGGCAGTTCAAATCTACCAGGCACTTCTTGGAAACTCTATGGGGCAGTTCTACTCTGTCCGATGCGGTCACTCTGAGTCGGAGTTGACTCTATAGCAGTGAGTTATGGTTATGGTTATATATATTCCCAACTTTCAGCCAAAGCCTAAAACACCCTTTGATCGGACTGAGATCACACATCTACCATAAACAATCATTTCAGTTAGGGGAATGACGTGCATTGATTAGATAAGCAATGTTCATTCATTTTATTTTAGAACTGAATGTGGTGCTACATATCTCAACACTCATGGAAACCAAACAGAAACCAGCGTACTTGTAAAAAATTAAATGGATAGTGATGCTGAGGAGACAGCAAGTTCAGGCAATACTTGGTAACTTGTTTTCTTCCATGTTTGAGTATTGCCATACCTTACATCTTCCCACATTGTGAATGCCTCCATACATTGTATCTTTCTATATCTTGAAAACTTCCAAATATCATTTGAATGGGAGAAGCGTAACAGTGAAAAATAATCTCTCATAAACAATGAAACTATGTAAATTACTGTATAGACAATACTGGCATAATACTGGAAAATTGGAAGTCATCAAAAATGAAATGGAACACATGAGGATAGATATCCTAGGCATTAGTGAGCTGAAATGGACTGGTATTGGCCATTTTGAGTCAGATAATCTCATGGTCTAGTATGCCGGAAATGACAAATTGAAGAAGAATGACAACACATTCATGATCCTTAAGAAGATTTCAAGATCTGTCCTAAAGCGCCACTCTGTCCATGATAGGATAATATCCATGTGCCTAAAATGAAGACTAGTTAAAAATAAAAATAAAAAAAAAAAACAAACCCAGTGCCAAGGAGCCTAAAACATCCTAAAATATCCATGTGCCTAAAACGAAGACTAGTTAATACACCTATTATTCAAATTTAAACACCAACCACTAATGCCAAAGATGAGGAAATTGAAGATTTTTACCAACTTCTGCAATCTGAAATTGATCAAACGTGCAATCAAGATGCATCAATAATTACTGGTGATTGGAATGATAAAGTTGGAAACAAAGAAGGATCAGTAGTTGGGAAATATGGCCTTGGCAATAGAAATGATGCTGGAGGTTGCATGATAGCATTTTGCAAGACTAATGACTTATTCATTGGAAATACCTTTTTCCAACAACATAGACTACAGCTTTAAATGTGGACCTCACTGGGTTGAAAACACAGGAATCAAATCAACTATATCTGTGGAAAGAGACATTGGAGAAGCTCAACATCATTAGTCAGAACAAGAGAAGGTCTGAATGCAGAACAAACCATGAATTCCTCATGTGCAAATTCAAGCTGAAGCTGAAGAAAATTAAAACAAGTTCACAAGAGCCAAAAAACACCTTGAGTATAACCCATCTCAATTTGGAGACCATCTCAAGAATGGATTTAACACACTGAACACTAATGACCAAAGACCAGATGAGTTGTGGGATGACAGCAAGCACATTATACACCAAAAGGAACAGGTCATTAAAAAGACATGTAAGAAAGAAAAAAAACAAAATGGACATTAGAAGAGACTCTGAAACTTGCTCTTGAACAAAGAGTAGCTAAAGTGAATGGAACAAATGATGAAGCAAAATAGCTGGATGGAAGATTCAAAGGGTGACTTCAGAACAGTGTGCAAAGACTTGGAGTTAGAAAACCAAAAGGGAAGAACATGCTTGGCATTTCTCAAGATGAAAGAACTGAAGAAAAAATTCAAGCTTCCAGTTGCAATTTTGAAGGGTGCTATTTTTTTTGTGTGTGTGTGTGTGTTATAGGCAAAATACTGAAAGATGCAGGAAGCATCAAAACAAATTAGAAGGAATACACAGAGTTACTGTACCAAAAAGAATTGGTTTATGTTTAGCCATTTCAGGAGATAGCCTATGGTCAACAACCAATGATATTGAAGGAAGAAGTCCAATCTGCACTGAAGACATTGACCAAACAAGACTTCCAGAATTAATGTAATACCAATTGAGATGTTTCAACAAAGGGTTGCTGTGCTGGAAGTGCTCACTTGTCTATGCCAAGAAATTTGGAGGACAGATACCTAGCCAAACAACTGGAAGAGATCCATATTTGTGGCTATTCCAAAGAAAGGTTATCCAACAGAATGTGGACATTATCGAACAGTATCATGAGTATCACACATAAGTAAAAGTTGGCTGGAGATAATTATAAAATGGTTGCAGCACTACATTAACAGAGAACTGCCAGAAATTCAAACCAGATTAAGAAGAGGATGGTGAAGGATGGATATCATTGCTGTTAGATTTATGTTGACTGAAGGCAGAGAATATCAGAAATATGTTTATTTGTATTTTATTGATGAACAAAAGGCATTCAACTGTGTGGATCATAACAAATTATGGATAACATTTCAAAGAATGGGAATTCCAGAACACTTAATCGTGTTCATGAAGAACTTGTACATAGACCAAGAGGCAGTTGTTCCAACAGAACAAGGGGATGCTGAGTAGTTTAAAATCAGGAAAGGTATGTTTCAGAGCTGTATCCTTTCACCATACTTATTCAACCTATATGCTCAGCAAATACTCAGGGAAGCTGGGCTATATGAAGAATGTGACATCAGGATTGATGGAAGACTTGTTAACAGTCTTGATATGCAGATGACACAACTTTGCTTGCTACAAGTGAAGAGGACCTGAAGTACTTACTGAGGAAGATCAAAGGCTACAGCCTTCAGTGTGGATTATACCTCAACATAAAAAAAAAAAAACAAAAAACCTCACAACTGGACCAATAAGCAACATCATGATAAACCAAAAAAAAAAAAAAATTAAAATCATTAATGATTTCATTTTACTTGGATCCACAATCAATGCCCACGGAAGCAGAAGTCCAGAAATCAAACGACATTATTGCATTGGGAAAATCTGCTGCAAAAGACCTCTTTAAAGTGTTAAAAAGCAAACATAAAACTTTGAAGACTAAAGTGTGCCTGATCCAAGCCATGATATTTTTAATTGTCTCATAGGCATCGGAAAGCTAGACAATGAATAAGGAAGACCGAAGAAGAACTGATGCCTTTGGATTATGGTGCCAGTGAAGAGTAATGAATATACCTTGGACTGCCAGAAGAATGAAGAAGTCTGTCTTAGAATAAGGATAGCCAGATTGCTCCTTGGAAGTGAGGATGATGAGACTTCTCACATACTTTGGGCATGTTATCAGGAGGGAGCAGTTCCTGGAGAAGGACATCATGTTTGGTAAGGTAGAGGGTCAGCAAGAAAGTAGAAGACCCTCAAGGAGATGGATTGACACAGTGGCTGCAACAATGGGCTCAAACATAGCAACGGCTGTGAGGATGGAGCAGGACTGAGGACTGTTCTGTTCTGTTGTACGCAGGGTCGCTATGAGTCAGAGCTGACTCAGTGGCACCTCTCAACAGCAACCTGATTTATTTGTTAAAAAAAAAAAATCACAAACTGACAACCATCATGACTAATTTTAAAATAAGATCCACATTTCTGGAAACGTGGTAAAAAACTTTTGAGATTACTAGTTAAGCAAAACTATTGTGTTTGGTTTTAAAGACTTTAGGGGATATTGGTTTAAGGTTTAAAGATTATCTCAGGGTGATAATTTCAAGGGTTCTTCCAACCTTATGGCTTCAGGAATGTCTGGATTATATGAGAATTTGAAATTCTTTTCTGTATTTTCCCCTTTTAGATCAGGATTTTTCTATAGAATCTTTGATCAAAATGTTCAGTAATTGTAGCCAGACACCATCCATTTCTTCTGGTCTCATGGCAAAGGAGGCAGTTTTTCATGAAGGGAATTAACTACACATTTCAGTGTCTGCCTTGAGCATTATGATCTTTTAAGAACTATGTTGAATCAAATTCAGTACGACAACTCGAAAGATTAGATAGGAGCAGTGAACGTACGTTAACAGAGGAGGAACAACTCAGAAAAGATGGCGAGAAGGATTGCACAACTCAAAGAATGTAATCAGTGCCACTAAGTGGTTCATGTAGAAACTGTTGAATTGGTGTGTATTTTGTTGTGTATATTCTCAACAATAACAGCAAAATAAATTTTAAAAAGTTGTCTAAAAAAAGACTTCTAAGAAACTTTTGAGATTATTAAAATTAGTTGCTTTCCCTTTTATAATATACATATGTATATAAAGATATGTATGTGTGGGTGCGGGTGTGCACATACTTAGACACCCCCCTGGAGAAAAGTATGTTTCTAGGGAAATTATAGATGATTGCTTTTTGGCTGTAAGGATGGAGAATCAGGCCAGATGTGAAGCTTCTGTGGGTCAAATGAGCTAAATGGGTAATGTTAGAGATGGGGAGGGCAGAGCAGTTCTTGCAGGTACTCTGGGAGCAGATGTAAGGAACAAAGTCCTTACTGAAAATGGAGGAATGGTTTGACAGCGTTCCTCCCTCTGAGTCATCAGTGATTTGAACCTTGAGTGAGTGCAAAAAGAATGTAACTTGGTGAAAGAGGAGACAATTAAATTCATGCTAAATGCATCTAGCATCAGTTTTTTGTTGTTGTTGTTCTACTCTTTGCAAAGGAAAATAACAGTGTAACCTGTTCATAAAAATATAGAAAAAAATTTCCAAATGAAGAGTTCAATTGTAGTGTTCCTATTTGACTTTGTCATATATATGTGAGAAAAATATGCATTATAGAAGCACATGACGGTGCTAATTAAATTAAGGATGTTGTAAAGTAGTGGTACAAGCCCAAGACTGAGAGCTCAACTGCTAATGATGGAACCCCAGCTTCATCACTGACCGTCCACGTGACTTTGCCTAAGTTTTTCTGAGCTTCAGTTTCCTCACCTGTGTAGTACGGATGATCATGATACGTCCTCACACGGTTGTTGTGAAGGTAATTCACTTGTGCAGCTTAAAAGTATCAAGTGTAAATGAGTTGCTCAATAAAACTAGCTATCTCTGTTCTTATTAATATGATTATTAGTTTATCAACCCCACAACGATATCAAAGCACTGACTCTTTCACTCCTGCTAAACAATTCAAACCCGGTCTTCTTTGAAATTTCAGAGTTTTATCTACTACAAAAATTCAGTGGAGAATGAGAAGTACAAAACCAGATAAAAATATTTTATTAACTCACGTTTCCCCCTCTGGAATTTTTTTTCTTTTTCTTCTGGTTTCAATAATGTGTGCTTGATGAATTTTTGGCTGGATTTTGCTACTGTGCGGTACCCACATATCTCAACTTTTGCCTGCTTACTTATCTGACTTGGCAGAAAGCAGCAGCGCATCCAGCTGATCCCTTAAGGGCAAAGCCTCTCCCTTCACACCTTCCCTTGATGCCTTCCTTCAGCCGAGGTTAGACTAAAGCTTATTTCTAAGGTTGCACTCCTTTAAAAAGAACATATAGAGCACTGCGTATGAGTATAAAAACAAAAGGATATTCTTCCAAATCTCTTCTTCCCACCTGTCAAACTGCCAAGGAAAAGAAATTCCACAGAGGATTTTTAAAATAAGCCTCTACCTCAAACCACAGATCGAATTTTATCTTATGTTATTTTAAATCAAATGTTCCTAATGCCTAAATCCATCTAGGAAAGAACAAACAAACAAATAATTAGTTGTCGTCCAATCGCATCCAACTCATGGCGATCCCATGTGTGTCAGAGTAGAACTGTGGATTTTCAATGGCTGTGACCTTTCGGAAGTAGATTGCCAGGTCTTTCTTTCAAGGAGCCTCTGTGTGGATTCAAACAGCTAAGCTTTCGGTTAGTAGCCAAGTGCTTAACCATTTTACTACCCAGGGACCACCTAAAGCTGTCTAGAGTCAACTTTTAATTAACATTTAAATAAGGCATTTTCTGTTTCTTAACCTGTAAGATGGTAAAAGTGTTTTTATCTTTAAACTGGTCATATTCAATATATATTTATGTACATGATTGATATTGTATCTGTGCATTAACTGTGTATGTGTGTGTATGTGTATTTGTGTGTGTGCATACATCAAGCTTCTATCCCAGTTGTTCGGAAGTCCCTACCTCCTTTTAGTTCCTTAAAAGGTCATTAAGATGCACAAATTGCATGTAGATACCTTAATTTACTAAAAATATGGTATGACTTACAGCAAATCTGATATTAGACAACAATTTATTAGGTTGAACCATATGAATTTATCAGTTTTGTAGGTTCCAAAATAGGCTAGTATCTGAAATCTTATTTGGTTCAACCTAATATCTAGGTAGTCAAAGTTCCATTATAGGAATCAAGCCCTTGGCCTGTTCCAGTGGCTCCATGTTTAAGACCCTTCTCACATTCTGCTCCTCTCCCATTTTCTAGTCACGTCCTTCCCACTTTCTCAATCTGTGGGTTTCCAGGAACCTGTGAATATATAGCCTTCCTGCTGCTTTCTGATGTGGAACACTTTGGGAAATTCTCTATCAATGTGATACTTTCTTCATACTCGGCATGGCGAGGTAGTAGTGAGTTGTGGAGATGGGAAACAAAAATCACCTTTTTATTAATTATAAACAAACTAGTCACCCAAAGGAACTTGTTCTAACCAAAATAAATAGCATTCTCTTAACTGGAATCAGCCCAAAAGATCAACATCAGCCATCATTAATAGCTAGTCTCCCAATTAGATTATGACCAAGAATTATATTAAAGTGAACAGCCAATGCTATAATAGAATTTTGTGAGAACAACAAATTTAGACTCTTACTGAGATGGTTCAGGGATAGAAACTGACTTCATCAAGAGTGACCTCGGGATGCTGTTCCTACTCACCCCTAGGAATTCCAAGAAAACTAGGTTTGTTTTTAGAGCAAATGCTTTGTTAAGTTCTATTTCCTCCTTTAATGTAAAATCCTGAGGTACCATGCACATTTTTTAATTACTATTTACTATCAGGGCCTTTTTTTAGAAATAGATTTCTTCTTTATGAGAAGTTTCTCATATTGTTATTCAATCTTCATTTTATTTTAACCTTGACCTAGAACTGAACTGTCATGTTGTTGAGAACTAACAATAATCAGTGCTGATTATTCTTTTCTAGCTATTCAAAGGTGAGAAATCCCTGAAGTAACAATTGTGATAAAATTAGCCTATAATTTTAAAAAGGTTTGGTGTATAAAACAAGTATTAGTATTTGTAATTTTTTTAGCATGTATTTAAATGGTCTTATTAGTAGCATTTTTCCCCAAATTGACTTAGTATATGCTTAGTCAGGAAAGCTTAATTTATATCTGATTGTTCAGACTATGAGCTGTAATGTCAGACTGGCTATTGTGACTTGACTCTACAGCTTAGTAGCTGGCCGATTTGCGGCCACATTACTCACTCAAGCTGCCTGAATCTCTATTTCCACGTTTGTAAAATGGGGATAATAAAATCTAGCTCATCAATGTTTTCAGGACTGGGTAAGATAATTATGTGTGCCACAAATAATTACTTAATACCTGTTAGATATTATTATTATTATGTGTAATTTTTGAGGGGAAAATAAATAGCAGAATTGTGCTGATCAGGTAAATTTACTGAATGACCAAAAAAAGAGTCATTGATTATTAAATGTCCATGTTATGTAAAACTTATGTAAACAAACCATAGATCATTGCTGAGAAATTTTAGGAAAATAGATTTTTTTGCAAATTTTATTAAAGCCCTAATTCTTCTTCAATCTTATTTTTGGACTCTGCTCTTCACGTGTGTTTATTATTACTTTTCTAAGATCTCACCAAACCACTAATATGTTGCATGTGATTTTGCAAGTGATAAACCTGAATTTCAATAACCATCAGAATGTAATTAGTAAATAGTTTCTCTCTTCCTATATCATATCTTCTGTGATTCTTGCGTATAGAAATAATATTCCTTCTTTAAGGTTTATGTCTAATGACAAATGATCCACAATTTGATATAGACTTTGCCTCTTTGAAGTTATATCACTTTGGAGTTATGCTGCTTATAAACTGGATTTAATAATAGTTTTCTGTATATTTTTGTCTCTTCCCACTGTTTCTTATGTGTCCTAAATCTAATATTGCATCTATGTTGCTCTAGTGTTTTGAACAATGGTCTTGAACTTAAGAGGAACTCAATCATGTCTGAGATTAGTATGATTTTGTGGCTTTTTATCAAAACATGCCTGATTTGAACAGCTTTCAAGTAAGGAGAAGATTATCCGTGAATCAAAGGGCCTGAGCTAAATAAATATATAAGTAATCGAGTAAGTAAAAAACAAGCACACGAGTATGCTCTAAATCACAATAATTTATTATTTCTTATGATTCTGTGGGAGGAATGGAAAACATATTGGCACAATAAATAATCCTTACAATTAGATTAGGTTTCCCAAAAAGAGCTTTTTTGTTTGTTTGTTTGTTTTAAATCTCTAAGTAAGTTATCACCTCTCTTGACATTCTGGGTTGTTATAGAATTATCCCCACCACTATGAAATTTTCGCCAATATTGATTTGACTGATTTTTAATCTGTGTATCAACTACTAGTAGTAATATTGTAGATATTTTCAGGTTATGAAACCCAAATTACTAACAGTAAGTTGCTATTGTATTTTTATAGAGGCTTTCAAGATAAATAATTTATCAGAATTCACCAGGAGGGTAAGTGCCAGTAGGGGTATATATCGTCCTTGGTTGTAGTGAATGGTAATGGCAAGGAGGGAGGGATATTATCTAGTGAACTACATGTCTGAAAAGAGACTTCATGGTTGAGAATAGGGGAGGAGTAGGCGATTTTAACTCCTGCTGTGAATGGAAAACTTTGGGAAGAGGACATTCTACCTAAAAAATTATTTGTTTAACGTTTTTGCTTGATACACTGTATATATCTCCGTGTACCTCATAGATGAGATTTATAACATAGATGCCATTTTTCTTTAAGGATTTTGAAGTCTGATTTAAACATGTTAGGTGTTTTTATTCATTTTTTGTCATTGTTGTTATTGAAATTTTGGTGAATAGAAATATGCTTCAAGATGGCACAACGGCATTTGGGTTATAATAAGAGAGTTATGCTGCACTTGGTATTTGAAGAGAGCCCACTTTGTCCCTGTAAGCAATCAAAATCTCTCTCATTCGAATATACTGTTTCCATACTCTAGGAAAGTAAGCTCAAGGTTTTTATGATATGCCATAGTAGAATTTTAATTTGCATAAATTATCTAAATTACATGTTAGAATACCACTGCTAAAGTAAAAATCACTTTAAGGTGTGTTTAAATAAATTGGATGGAAAAGGCTAACAGAAACAAAAAGAGAGAATTACACACAAGAAAATACTCAGAATGTAACAGACCTAAGGAGACTAACTTGTGAGTTTGATAATGTCTGTGCCATGTCAAAAAGTATAGTTAAAAATGAGAGATGAATAAGTTAATTGGCCAGATATCCAGGGCAAAATAGGCAGCCTGAATAGGTAGCTATGCACAGAAGAAAAGCTGAAGAAGACAGAAAATGCAAGAAATAGCCAAGAATATTCCTTGTTCAGGGGAAACAATTTGATGCTAACTCAGCAGCATGAGATAGAAAATGGAATAAGAAATGTTCTGTCTTGTAATTTTTTTAAGAAAAAAGAGATCATAGACTATCTTCATTAGCTGAATTGAAAGTACATCAAGTAAAATTAGTTGTCCCACAGACCCACTGCCATCAAGTCGATTCTGACTCATAGGGACCCCATAGGACAGAGTAGAACTGCCCCATAGAGTTTCCAAGGAGCACCTGGAAGATTTGAACTGCCAACTTCTTGGTTAGCAGCTGTAGTATTTAACCACTACACCACTGGGGTTTCCAAAATTAGTTGTAGATATATGTAAATACTACACTTAGAGCATGCTCATCGGCTTTTGAGTGCATATATGTCCATTTTAAAATGGATTGCCAGTTGGTATTTAGGTTTCAAATCCATAAAGGATGATCAGTGATCATTGCCCCTTTAGAGGGTAAGGAGAGCAATACAGTTGTTCACAAACATTAAATATAGTACGAAGCAGTGTTGCCATTATAGAAGATGCATTTACCTACCCTTCATCCCTTGAACTCTGTAATTCTGCAATTTTATATATCATTAACCAAAATCCATCTTAGGCAGCTATTACAATATAAAGTCCTTTTCTTTTTTGAGTTTAAATATAACTCCTGTGTGTCAAAGTCTCCCCTCAGAGCCATAGAAACAAGTTAGTCTCTTCCCCCATGAAAGATATTCAAATAGTTTCAAATCAGTTATCAAGTACTTCTGTAATTTTTTCTGCAAGATTTATCTCCATTCCAAGTATCAGTTCCTCATATAACTTTATTATCAGTACAACCAGTCATTCCTCAGTGCTCGTTTTGCCTTTTTAAAATGTAGTATCCAGCTGCAGAGCAATAACTCTGGAGCCAAATTGCTCTGCCCCTCATTAGCTGTATGACCTTGGGTACTTATTTAATCTCTCTGTGCCTGTTTCTTCATCTGTAAAATGGAGATATTAATAATACTTACAGGGGAAACACTAGTGGTTAAGTGCTAACAAAAAAGTGGCTGCTAAACAAAAAGTCGGCAGTTTGAATCCACCAGGTGCTCCTTGGAAACCCTATGGGGCAGTTCTACTCTGCCCTACCAGGTCTCTATGAATCAGAATCGACCTAATGGCAATGGGTTTGTTTTGGTTTTTGTACCTCATAGGGTGTTGTGAAGATTAAAAAAAGCTAACTTTACTATAGCTCTTGGGCAAGTGATAGGTATTATTATTATAAAACTACCTCTACTCTCAGTCTAAGCATATATGATTTATTTCAGTTACAATTCAAAGTCAATTCATATTGTTTTATTGTTACTAAAATCCCACGCTGAATGACCACCCTCACTGCACAGGTACAATTGCTAAGCCTGGATTCCTCTGTATACTTATTTTATTGAACTAATTGTGAAACCCTGCATTTCGCTATATCATATTTATCTAACTAGTTTCAGCCCACTGTTTTCACTTAGCAAATTTTTTTAAGTCTTGATTTCAACATTTAATGTGTTCTATACTTACATGTTTGATTACTATGCTTGCTATACTTTTTTTTTTAATGTCATAGACAGAAATGTTGAGAAAAACCATGCTAAGGAGATAAACTTACCAAACACCGTGAGATTACTCTTAAAATTGAAATTTAATATATTTTAGCTGCTTTTATGTATTTTCTTTCTTGACAAATATTGTGATCTAAAGCCTTGCACAGCCCTATATGCCTCTATTGTTATTGTCTGACTATTGTCAGAAATGTGAAATGTTGGAAAACGAGATAGCCTATAAAACAGGACTAAAAAACAAAGAAAGAAAAAATGAAAGCTGTTGCCCTCCAGTCGATTCTGACTCATAACTACCCTATAGGACAGAGTAGAACTGCCCCACAGAGTTTTCAAGGAGCGCCTGGTGGATTCAAAATGCCAGCCTTTTGGTTAACAGCTGTAGTACTTAACCACTGCACCTCCAGGTTTTCCAAATGAGGACTAGGTGTGTGTATATATATATAAATAAATAAATACATGTATAACTAAGTGATATATCCACAACCCATGTGTCATTTTTTAATATATGTATAGATAACATTAAAATATATAAACATATATATTAACATTAAAATTTTTGCAGCTATAAAGCCTTCAACAAAAATGGAGTTTTCTTAGTAAAGTCAACTATGCTCCCAGAAAACACCCAGTGCCGTTACATGGTGTAATACTTATTTAGCTGGATTATGTTCAACGAGTTTTGTTAAAGACTTTAAAATTAATGTGCACAATAATTATTGGAGAGTGATTTTTTTAATCTTCTAAGCTATGTCATTATTCCTTTGTTGTGTGTGTGTGAAAATTAGTAATGTTTCCAGTGTACTGTCATTAAATCTATTTTTTTTGATCAGTTAGGAACTAATTTTCATTTTAGACTTTAAAGACATTAGTTTAGAAATCAGGGGTATTTATTTTACTTGTTGAAATGTGTATGTATGTGTTTACTGGTCTGGGCTATTTATTCCATGTGACTGTCATGATGTCAGTAGGTTACACTTCCTTCACATGAGACAAGACACACATTACATTTAACTTAGTCCCAATTCTGTCACTTCAGCAGTCTGCTTGTGTAAGCGATGTTGAAGCTTGGCTAGCCACCCTTGTGTTCTACACTTACGTTGAGCCAATCCTGAAACTACTGCCAGTAGATGTGATTAGAGCATGCTGAAACAGTAGCATAAAGTAAAGATTTCAAAGCCGTCAAGAAATATGCATACAAAATAGTGGCAAATGATTAGAGTATTGCTTCTGCCACAAGCATAGATGCAAATTAAAATACCTCTGGTTTACAAATGTGCATGGCTTCACATAACCTAAAAAAAATTAATCTTTAATGCTATATGTAAGTAAAGCATTTGAGAGTGGATCCAAGGAGGAGAAACTGATTTTCTGTATCTGCAAATATGGCTCAAATTAAACCTAGCTTTAAAATACATGCTTGATGTACAAGCAGACTATTCACAGCAACATTGTTTCTAAAAACAAGTTTCTGTATAAACATTTTCTCACGATCTAACTGCCTTAACGAATCAATTTTCATTATTCTGCATTCCTTTCCAATCCTTATTCAGATGCATACATATTTTAATATAGCATTGTAGATTTGCTTTTATGTTCTGTACATGTTTATTTTATTAATTATAACCTTTTTCCATGCTGTGATATAACTGAATGGCACTCTATCATCAATGTTTGCAAATTTTAATATATAAAAATTAAATCTGTAATAATATCTCACCTAATTACTCTAAAGATAGTTCCAAGAAATGTATTTACTATGTGAAAATGTGTGACCACTATTGATAGTCCATATCAAACACATAATAAAGTGCTTTTTAAGTGGGGATATTGTGACTTAGGAGCTCAGAAAATCATGCAATTTCGTTATTTTCTGTATCTTGAAGAATTGTCCCTATATAAAAATATATATATATATATATATATATAAATAGATTTTTCCATCCCTGAAGTTCTGTGGGTGTGAGAGTGGTTCTACCAGACTGCAAGTAGATCAGTTCCTATGAAAGCCAAGAAAATTCTTCTTCTTGATTATGATTTTACCTGTAGTCAGTAGCACCGGGCAAGTAGTAGTGGTAGTGCAATGGCTAAGAGCTACAGCTGCTGACCAAAAGGTCTGCAGTTCAAATCCTCCAGCTGCTCTTTGGAAACCCTATGGGGCATTTGACTGTGTCCTGTAGGGTTGCTATGAATCGGAATTGACTTGACAGCATCGTGTTTTTTTTTTTTGGTTTGGTTTTGGGGTAGAGGTTAATGATTAGCTTTAGAGATAAACCAAATGTAGGCATGACAAGCTTCAACATTTTCTTAATTACTCTAAATCAGAGAACATAATGACAAGTTATATTTAGAAATCTACACTAAGCTGAAAGTTTAATTTTATTTATCTTCGTGTATATATTTACTTCTTAGCAAAAGACATCTTGACAATATTTATTCAGCAGCGTTTATCAAATGCTTACTATATGCCACACTCAGATGGAGATAGTAGGGAAACACAGATAAACCAGGCAAAGTTCTTGCCCATTTGAAGTTTGCATTCCACATCCTAGTTATTGAAGCAGGATTAAGCATTTTGGTATGTTGCTAAAATAGATTTAACTTCCAAACAGTTTGTTATTAATTAATCATATCACTGAAGACTTCATGGGAAGATATGAAGTTTTTACAGGGCATCCTGGGTAACTTACAAGCTGGAGAGATTTTTCGGTCACCCCTAAAGTAGGCAGATGTAGGAGTCTGAGAAGGCTAAGGCAGCTGGAGTTCACAGGACAGCATAGAAAAGAAGTGCACAGAGACAACTCAGAGATTTGCACAGACCTTCTTCCAGTTTTCAGTTGATTGGTGCATTCATGTGAGGAAACTACTTGAGTGAGGCTAGGGAAAGAACAACAACAACAAAAAAAGAGGATTAATCCTAAAAATTCACATAAAGTCAAGAACAATTCATGTTTCCTCTAACTAGATTTGAAAACAAACAAACAAAACCTCTAGTTAACAGTGCATCAGACAGAGTATCCGGAAGGGTTCTGCCTTAGAAGTAGGGAATAATTATCCCTAGGCTGAGCACTTCTCTGCACACATATAACCAGGGCCAGACTATACCATAAGCAAGCTACACATGGGCCCAATTGTGCCTTCCTACCAATCCGCAGTGCACAATTTCACCTGTCCCCCACCATGTCAAAGATGTGATGAAACCCATATGAGATTTCTCACCACAAATTAGCAAGTAAATACAATTAAGCCACGCATATTTTGCTCAATGCAAGCCAGTGTGTACTGCGCTTACTGGTTAATCCGCCCAAGCATGTAACAAATCGTAAAACTAACAGCTGAAAGAATCAAACTGGTTCCACATAATATTTATAGGAATACCAAATATGTAGCACCCAAGATAAAATTAAAAATGTCTGACATTCAATGAAATAATACCAGATATTCAAAGTAGTAAGATATTGTGACCCATAATGTAAACAAACAAAAAAACAAAGTACATCAATAGAGGCAGACTCCAAGATTAGACATATGTTAGAATTAATAAGTAGGCAAATTTACTATAACAGTGGTTAAAATTATATTCCAAATACTTGTTTCAGACAGTTTTTATTCTTATATTTTTCAAATTCAACGTTCTTTTCTTCTACAGTGCTTAATCTTTTAATCTTATCCAGTGTACTTTCCATCTCGGACATTGTCTTCTGTTTTTGTATCTTCTGTGTATTTCATCTGAAACAATATAAGCTAGAAGACAGTAGAACAGTATCTTTAAAATGCTAAAAGAAAAAATACATGTATCTGTAAATATGTAGCCTAGAGTCAGAAAAAATAACTTTCGAAATCTTGCAAATTAAGGAGAATAGAGGCTTTTTCACCACGAACAGACCTGCACTAAAATGAATGTGAAAAAAAATCCTTCAAGATGTAGGGGAAGAAAAAACCTGACCATTTGGTTAGCAGGCAGTACCACCAGGCTCCTTAGAAAAATAATACAGATGAAAATCTGTATTATAAAAAGGAATAAAAAGTACTGCGAGTGGTAAGTACATGATTTTTCAAAAATCTCTTTAGAAGATAACTGACTTTTTGGAACAAAAATAATGAAAATACTTGGAAGAGGAAATGGAAATTGTCTTAGTTACCCAGTATTGCTATAACAGAAATACCACAAGTGGATGGCTTTTACAAACAGAAGTTTATCCTCTCACAGTCTAATAGGCTAAAAGTCTGAATTCAGCTCTAGGGGAAGGCCTTCTCTAACTGTTGGCTCTGGGGAAAGTCCCTTGTCATCAATCTTTCCCTGGTAGAGGAGCTTCTCAGCGCAGGGACCCCAGGCCTAAAGGATGTGCTATGCTTCTGGTACTTCTTCCTTGGTGGTATGAGGTCCCCATGTCTCTCTGCTCACTTTTCTCTTTTATATCTCAAAAGAGAATGGCTTAAAATACAACCTGATCTTGTAGACTGACTCCTGCCTCATGAACATAACTGCCTCCACTCCTGTCTCATTAACGTAATAGAGGTAAGATTTAGAACACACAGGATAATCACATCAGATAATGAAATGGTGGACAATCACACAGTACTAGAAATCATGGCCTAGCCAAGTTGACACGTTTTTTGGGGACACAAATTAACCCATGACAAATATACTGTTGTGAGGTCCTTATACTATTGTGAAGTGGTAATATGTATGTGTGTGTGTGTATATATATATAAACCATAAAGCAACTACTAGAAAGTGTTATAGATAATCTAACAAAGGAGATAAAATGAAATAATGAAAAATACTCAGTCCAAAATGTTGCTGCAAAAAGGAAAATGTGAATAAACAACATATTGGAGCCCTGGTCGTACAGCGATTAAGAACTTTGCTGCTAAACAAAAGGTTGACAGGTTGAATGCACTAGCCACTCCTTGGAAACCCTATCGGACAGTTCTACTCCATCCTACAGGGTCGCTATAAGTTGGAATTGACTTGAGGCAACCGGATTGTAGCTTTATACCCAACCATATAAATAACATTAACAAGCCAGATGAAAAAGTAGAAATTGTCATATTGATCAAAAACATAAGAATGAACTAAATGGTGCCTAAAAGAACCCCCCCCCCAAAAAAATCCATTGCCCTCAAGTGAATTTTGACTCACAGGGACCCTATAGGACAGAGTAGAACTGCACCATAGGGTTTCCAAAAAGCAGCTGGTGGATTCAAACTGCTGACCTTTTGGTTAGCGGCCAAACTCTTAACCACTATGACACCAGGAAAAAAAAAAAAAAAACAACAGTTGCCATCGAGTCGATTCCAACTCAAGGAGCGCCTGGTGAATTTGAACTTCTGACCTTTTGGTTAGCAGCCATAGCACTTAACCACTACACCACCAGTATTTCCACACCAGAAAAAGCCACTTTAAATATGACAACATCATAGGTTATAAGGAAAAGAATGGGAAAATGTATAGCATGTTAACGCTAACCAAAAGAAAGCTTGGGTGGCTATGTTAATGTCAGACAAAGTAGATTTTAGGGAAAATAATATTACCAGAAATAAGGGGTGATTTCATAAAGATAAAGAGTTCATCAAGAGGTCATAACATGGGAATGCAAAACGGAAAAACCATTTTGGAAAACAGTATGGCTCCTCCTTAAAAAGCTAGAAATAGAAATACTGTATAATCCAGCAATCCCACTCCTAGGAATATATCCTAGAAAAATAAGAGCCATCACACAAATAGACATACGCGCACCCGTGTTCATAGCAGCATTATTCACAATGGCAGGAAAATGAAAACAACCTAAGTGCCCATCAACAGATGAATGGATAAACAGACTATGTTAAATACACACAGTAGAATACTACACAAAGATAAGGAACAGTGATGAATCTGGGAAACATCTCACAACATGGATGACTCTGGAGGGCATTATGCTGAGTGAAATAAGTCAAAAGAACACATACTCTATGAGACCACTATTATAAAAACACATGAAAATGTTTCCACACAGGAAGAAACAATCTTTGATGTTTACAAGGGAAGGGAGTAGGGAGAGAAAACCACTAACTAGATAGTAGATAAGTGATAACTTGGGTGAAGGGTGACACAGTACACAATACTGGGGAAGTCAGTACAACTTGACCAGGACAAAGTCACAAGCTTCACAGACACATGTAAATGCCCTGAGAGACCAAGCTACTGGGCTGAGGGCTGCAGACCATGATCTCAGGGGACACCTAGATCAATTGGCATAATATAGTTTATAAAAAAAAATGATCTACATCCGACTGGTAAGTAGCAACCTACGAGTGGCCATCTGAGGTACATCTACTGGTCTCATCCCTACTGGAGTAAAGGAGAATGAAAAAGACCAAGAACACAAGGGAAAGATTAGTCCAATGGACTAATGGACCACAGCTACCACAACGTTCAGACTAAGCCCAGAGCAATGAGATGGTGCCTGGTTACCACAGCCGACTACTCTGGCAGGGATCACAATAGAAGCTCCCGGACAGAAGAGGAGAAAAATGTAGAACAAAATTAAAAAAAAAAAAAAGGTTCTAACAATCCTAAATCCTAATGTTCAAAAACCTAGTACAGAACCTCAAAATTTGTAAAGCAGCACGAATAGAACTTAAAGAAAACCAAGACAAAACGACATTTACCATTGGGGTTTTCAGCACTGCTCTCTCAATAACTGATGGAATAGGTAATCAGTGAAATGTCAGTGGAAACGGTATATGATAAAACGTGTTCAGAATACAGTTTGATAGTTTCTTAAAAAGTTATACCTACCATGTGACCTAGCCATTCTATTCATAAGTGCATGTTTAACATTTTAAGAAATAAAATATATGTCCACACAAATATTTGTATATATTATAGCAGATTTATTTATAATAGCCAGAAAATGGAGAAAAAAAATAGCTGCCGTTAAATAAATGAATAAACAGATTGTAGTATATCACACAATGAAATACTACTCAGCAATAAAAAGTATAAACCACTGATACACACAACAACATAGGTGAATCTTAAAAAAAAACCTGTTGTCTTTGCGTCGATTCCAACTCATAAAGCGACCCTATAGGACAGCGTAGAACTGCCCCATGGAGTTTTCAAGGAGCGCCTGGAGGATTTGAACTGCCAGTGTTTTGGTTAGCAGCTGTAGCACTTAACCACTATGCCACCAGGGTTTCCCCACTGGAAAAAGCCACTTTAAATGTGAAGACATCATAGGTTATAAGGAAAAGAATGGGAAAATGTATAGCATGTTAACTTTTGAATTAAAATGTATTTGTATTATGGAGAAACATTCATATGGTTTTTTAAAAGACATAGCAAATAGATTTACACATACTCAAGGATATAGAAATGAAACAAAATTTCACAAAAACATACTATGTAAGATGCGTGCTATCTTCTGTCTTATTGTATTATATTCTATATAAAAATACAGTAAATTGATTTCCTGCCCTACTAATGGATTATGACCTACAGTGAATATGTGCATATGTGTGTATCTCCAGACAAAGGTAGACTAGGAAGAAAGGTCTGGCAATCTACTTCTGAAAATCATGGGTAAGCTATATATACACATACACACACACAAATATGCACACATTATATATATAATGTGCCGTATAACTAATATTGTCTGATGCCAGTCCTCTTGAACAAATTGATTTTATCAATTTTATCGTTGAACTGTTATTTACAAATTAACAACACATTTCCTATGTGTTTGCAAAGCTATGGAAATTATAACACACAGTCTCAAAGCTGGTTGCTCTTTCTGACTGCTGGGAATAAATCACCGTTCATTAGTGCATTCCTAGTGGTCTCTGAGTTGTTATAACTTTTCTCACCCAGTGTTTAGGGAGAATCAGAATTAAAGGCTTTGTTGCCTTTCAGAACTTGACCTCTCCAGAAACATCATGTAATTTTAAGCTCCAGAAGAAATGACCTCTTTTTTTCCCAGCATTCTTTTGAACAACACTATTAATGATGTTGTCTTCTCAGAGTTTTAAAACTAAAGCCTTACAGGCTTTTGCGTATTCACACTGTGATGGGTGGGAAAGGGAAGTAGCCCTCTTTCTGTCTGGGTCTTGGCGTGGACACAGTGAGGCCACATCCTTTCTAAGCTTTGGGAACATACTGTTTCAGTCATAAACATGTGGAACCAGAGAGAGCACTGAAAGACCTGTCAGTTTTTTCAGGCCAACATTGCTCCTTTCTGCAAAATTGGCTTGAGCTGTCCTAATAATAACAATGAGTGAAAACTGTATAAAAAGTGATTGAAGGTGCTCTTACCTTCTAAGTGTTTTGGGGTCTTGGAGGCAGAGAAGCACTGCAATTCAAAATCTTTTCCAGTTCTTCTGTGCTACTAAAAGTTAAGGCTGAGCATGGCTGGCACTTTATTTAAACAAATATATTAATGAAGGTCCAAACTCAGGAGAATACAATGTGGGGAGGGGAAGTGGTCTTCATGTTGAGGGTATTAAGTTGGAGAGGGAGAGGAACCCTAGCAAACCAACTAGGGAAGGATTTTGTGGGGAGATGACTGGTGGTAAAGGAAGGATATTTAAATAAAGTGTTGCTTGAAAAAAAAAAAAAGTTTATTGTGCAGCATGGTAAAACAAAACCTTAAAGTCTTTAGTCAAATGCCTTGCATGAATTGTTTTGGGGGAAGGCTATGGACAGTAGTTCATTTCCTCATAAGACTGGCACAGAATGAAAGGAAGGGAATATTGTGAGAGGTGACATGTTACTGAGATCTAGGAACTCAGAACCAAAGTGCTTGTTAAAATGTATTTTTTGAGGACTATGCAGAAAATGTGGGCTAAGGGGCCCAAACCCCATCTATTTCAGTCACAAAGTTGAGACAACATCAATTTATATTTGTAGTAGTATATATGAATTTCACAAATGATGTTGACTTTAGTGCCCATATTTAGGTGCGCCAAAACAGCAAATCTCAGAATAAAAAAAATAAATAACTTCAAAACATATCCCATAATCACTCTTTGTCAACTACTTCTCCTTAGCCGACACAGACACCCTGTGTCAAAGGCAATCCTTGCACCATTCTGCTCGATATCGGGATGGTTAGCAGCTCTTCTATACCCTTTTTTTCTGTTTTCAGTTTTTCCAGGGAAAATCATCTCTATAACCTCAAGTCTCCAGAACTGGAAACACTGATGATGATGGTAGCTAAGAAAATGCCAAACATATCGAAGCTTAAAAATGCATCTCTGAAAACAGCCTTAACATTCTGGAATCTCCAGAAATGCTTTTGATTCCAAAGAGACAAGGAAGGGCCTCTACCGATAATCAATATTTAGATTTGCTGGCAGCTGGAAGTCAAAATTTAGCAGAAAATTCAGGGAACCTCTTTTATAAAGCACATGGTTATTGCTGTATAAAGCAAACGAACAAAACAAACCATTGTATTTTCCATCCCCCAACCCCAAGATTTGTTACATAAAATGAGAATTAGCATCTAGGGTTAAAATCCCTATTTAGAGGTGCTTGGCCTGGAATTTAGTATTCAAAGACCAACCCCCCCTCAGATTTTCAAGTGTGCATTTTTATGGATGTTTGTCTAGTGCTGCTATAACAGAAGTACCACAAGTGGATGGCTTAAACAAACAAATTTATTTTCTCAAGGTATAGGAGGCTAGAAGTCCGAATTCTGGGAGCGGGCTCTAGGTGAAGGCTTTCTCTCTCTGTGGGCTCTGGAGGGAGGTCTATGTCTCTTCTGATCTTCTGCTCCTGGGCAATCTTCATCTGGCTTGGCATCTCTCTTCCCCCATCTCTCCTTCTTTAGCTTGATTGTTTAATCTCTCTTATACCTCAAAAGCAATTGACTTAAAACATACCCTACATTGATCTTGTCTCGTTAACATAACAAAGAAAACTCCTTCCCATATGAGATTATAACCACAGGTATAGAGGTTAGGATTTACAACACATATCTTTGGGGGACACAATTCAGTCCATAACAATGGACAATGATCAGTTGGATACAATTTTTTCCTGTAACTTTGAAAATTTCCATGTTGCATTCTTCGTTATTGTTTGTTTGTTTGAATCCCAAGTATATTTGTTGTCAGAATCAGGGCAGATTTAATGCATGTGCCCTGTTTAGTGGATGTTCTGTGATCTATTATTTTGGAATGCCTCAGCCAACTGGGTAGACGCATAGATATATTGTCCTCTTTTCTGTTCCTATTCAGGAAAATTGGCTCCATGTACCTTTGTAAAATTTTTCATACAACTGAATTTACTATAAAGGAGCAAAGGCTTTGGAAAAAAACATTTAGTCATATATTTCTACTGCAGGTAGAAGCTTAAAGCATATTGTTATTTGCCATTGTCATTGTGGGTGGCCACAAGACAATTTTTAAATTTCAATTACTTACGAAAAGAAAAAGGGGTCAGTATTACTTATCAACCTTGTACTAAATACATATTGGCTCAGACCAAAACTGTAAATTGCGTTGGAACTCAAGAAAATAACATGCATAGCAAGTTCACCAGTATGAATTTTGCTAATGGGTCCTCTATTTTTATGGGAGTAGTTTGCTTATTGTCACTGTTTGTGCAGGGAAGAGGTCAGACATAAAAATGCGGATTGAAGAGTCATTCATATTTAAGCAATCAATTAAATATGAGAGTAAAACAGTTTGCAAAGGAAGTGACAATAAGAGAAGAGCAAAGAACACAGGACTACCAAACACGTGGAATTTGGGTCAAAAAAAGTACAGGCAGTTACCAGGTTACGAATGTCTGGCTTACTTCTCATAGTTATGAGCCCAGCCCTGTAAAGCCTATTATATTAAAATTTTGAGGTACGTACAATGGTTTGTAATAACAAATGGCTGCTACTTCGTGACATGCATCAGATTATTATTGTCATTACTGTATTATGTTAAAGATGTTTTAGTGTATCTGGAAGTGTTTCTTTAATGTATTGTATGCAGAGAAAGGTACACTATATACTATATACTAAGGCATTTGACTAACTGACGTTAGATAGGAACCATACCTAACTGTGCTGATTTACATATGCATTTGATTTAAAGACAGAATTGGGAATGGAACTTGTTCATAAGCCGGGGACTGCCTGTAAACAACCAATTTTCAGAAACAAAAAGACTGTCATTATTGGCCTGGGCTGATACATATCAGAACGAGAATCAGCAAACTGGCATATATTCTCTCTTTTATTGTAACGCAATCTCTGCAAGTTTGTTTGTTGTTTTGTTTGTTTATTTCTCCCTAGACATTAACATTTCTATAATGAGCCAGGTCAGCTTTCTTGTAGGATGCCTTTCATTTGTATGCTTATTTCTTCTTGGTGTCTTTTACCCTGCTCCTTTATTCCTGATATTTCCTGTAAATTGGAAGACAGATCTAAAGACTTGACTAGATTCAGATGAACCCTTTTTTAGAAAGATTATTTCATAGATGATGTTATACAATTCATAATTTTTCTTTCATTGGCCACATAATATATTGTCCCACACTTAGCAACATTAATGTGCTTAAAGTGGTGACTATGAGAAGCATCCATTTTAAAATTGAGTTTTTCTGTTGAAATTAGCAAGTAGCCCATGTGGTTTTCTGTCACCTTGAAATTGTCCTGTTGTAAAACTTAATAGATTTAACATTCACGAGTGACCCTTCCTTGATCAATTATTTGATTGGGGTTCCAAAGTGATAATTTTTGTAATTTTGTCATTTCTTAATTGGCATTGTTCTGAATAGAAGTGTCTTCCCTCTTTAACACATGATAAAGTACTCCTGAAAACAAATAATAACTGCTTCTTTTCCTTCTATTACCCATTTTTTCGGTAAATGATTAGAATAATAATAACTTGAATATTGGAAGCTGTGAGTTTTTTTTTGTTTGTTTTCATTTGTTTTCTTCCTTTTCCTTCTCACTCTTCTCTCCTCTCTTCTTTCCCATTTTTAAATACGCATTCTTTTAATATGCAGGTTAAGAACATATTTTATTTCAAGAACTTTTTCTGGAATTTTAGTTTTAAGTGTTGTGTTCCTTTCATTTATTTAATTTAAAACATTTTTTACTGTCATTTTCTCTGATTCATTTTATCTTTTTATTTGCTTTGTCTTTATGGCCTTGACTTTATTCCCTTTTATCTTCTATATCCTTTTTTGTACATTAAGTTGGACATTCAGTTGGCAACTTTGTACTTTCTGAGATACTATTACCCTTTTCTTCAATTTCCTCAGAAGATTTGTAATCTTCTAGTGTTTGTTAATTTCTACAAAATTTGATTAATAACTACAAATGCCATTTTAATTATATTAACTCATGTGGGAAAGTTATATGGTAGTTTTCCTGCTTTGTTGCTTTATTTTAGAAGTTTTTATCTGTTAAAAGTTTGAATTTTTATTTTATATTTTCTTTCTAAAGTACTTTTGTATGCATTTGTTTTTCCAGGTTGCATTTCTTTGTGCTTGACTTTTCCTGGAATTCCATAGGACAATCTTGTAACTTAATAATAAATTTTCCCTTCTTAACTTATGCAAGCTTAAGGTGTTTCTGATACTTGGACCCCAAGGAGTTCTAACTAATTTAAGTAGCTCCCCTATTTTGAGCTTTGCATTTTCTGACATTTCCCTGCCTGCTCTGAGAAACCACCTACTCTGCTACATTCCCACTTGACCTCTGTGTGACAGCTGCTATACTGTTGTCCTCCCTGTTCTTGTGTTTCAATGATGTCTTCCCTGAGAATTCAGTATGTTATTTTCAGGGGTTACTTCTGTTTATTTCCTCCTGAAATGCTATCAGCAACTACTTCACTTGTCTAAAGCTGCCCTGTTGAAGTGGAGAAAAAAACCTTTTATCCTACCTAACGTACTTCCTTTAACCACTCTTTCATATTGAACTCAAGGAAGAGTTCAAGCACTGTGCTCTCCAGGTCTCAAATAAACTGATTCTTATATGAATACTACTATTTCATTTTCTGTTTGTATTCTCTTAAGAGAGATTATGCAAACTTCCAATTCCAATTTTGCCTTCTGCCAAAATCCTTCTCTCTCCTGTTCGGTTCATCCACTCTGTCTACACAAGAGAGATGTGCTTTACATTGACTATTTCAGTGCGTTTTCATATGCCTGTGAAGTAGAGGAAACAAGTATAATTATTCTTACATGATAGCTGAGGGAACTGAAAGTCATAGAGGTTAAATGACTTATTAATGATCACTAGGACAGCAACAGGACTGTAACAAAAATTCAGGACTTATAGCCCTCAGTATGGGGCTTTTTCTAGCATACCGTTATACTTCATGCAATTAATGACAGTATGGCATAGTATAGTGAGCATTAGACAGACATGGGTTCTCTTCCTGACTCTGCTATTCTGTTTGACTGTGAGGACATTACATTCAATAAAGTTTCAGTATCCTCATTTATACAATTTCTATAGTAGTATTATCTAACTGAAATCTTATTTGAGAGAATCACTACTTTGACCTATATGAAATTTCTGAAATACAACTCTTTTATCTTACAAAACAACAAGTTTATATGGTGTATGCTAAATAACCAATATGTGTTAGGTAGTACTCTCACCAAACAGCCCTGACTCATTGCTGCATAAGGTAAGCTAATCCTAGCCACTTTTAAGGAGATGCCCATCTCTTACATAAAGAAAAAGAATAAAGTGTTATGAAATAGTGTCAGCTTTCATGAGCCATTATAAAAGATATCTTATCCTTTGCTGTTTAACTAAGACAATATTTTCTGTGGCAAAATAGGATTTTACAATTTAATACTTTAAAATGAAAAAAATGATTTTGTGATAATTAAGAATATCTTCAGTGTTTTCAATAATAATTCATACTAAGTGTATTTAAATGCAATATGAATCATTGAAAATTTGAAAATTATTGCTATTTCTTGAATTGTTTATGTAAACAGATTTTGTAAACTCAGAGACAAAACATTAGTTTATAAAACACATTGCTTATCATATAATATTTTCTCATTATATGTGCTGTGATTTCAGCAAGCAAATATGAAATAGGCAAACCATGATCTGGCAAACAATTTCTACTGTGTTTTTAAATTTCACATATAAACTAGACTGAATATGGGTTATGGCTATCCTGTGTTAGAGGCCAGGATGGTATTTGTTTCCTGGCAGAGCTTGTGGGTTAAAATTGTCACTTTGGTGACAACTGGGCCTGAAAGTAACAGTTTCCAACACCCAAGTTAGGGGAAGGAAATTAACATGTCGTCTATGCCTCTAAAAATGTGTTCGATAAACAGTTTGAGATGAGACAGTCCTGGATTTTCAGTAAGGCTCTACCAACTACAATATGTAGTAACACACTTCTAAGTCCTAATCCTCAGCATAAATATGAACTGGAAAAAGTTGCTTTTAACTCAAAATCTTTTTTGTTCATTTTTTAAAGAAAATAGATATATTGAAAATATATTTTTGTTCTGTTGAAATCTCAATATTGCTCCTCTTTTCTCCCTTCTTCCTTCTGTGAAACAATTACAATAAAAAGGAGAAATATTTTGGTTTCATCATTTTTGTATGGATTTTTAAAAAATCATGTTATCTAAATATAGACCTGGAATATACATATTTTGTTAGTTCTTATTGTTAGGTGCCATCACATAGGTTCCGACTTATAGCAACCCTATGCACAACAGAACAAAACACTGCCCGGTCCTGCACCATCCTTAAAACCATTGTTATGCTTGAGCTCATTGTTGCAGACACTGTGTCAATCCACCTCGTCAAGGGTCTTTCTCTTTTCCCCTGACCCTACACTCTGCCAAGTGTGATTTCCTTCTCCAGGAACTGATCCCTCCTGACAACACGTTCAAAGTATGTAAGATGCAGTCTTGCTGTACTTGCTTCTAAAGACTATTCTGGTTGCACTTCTTCCAAGACAGATTTGTTTGTTCTTTTGGCAGTCCATACTATATTCAATATTCTTCACCAACACAATTCAAAGGCATCAATTCTTCTTCAGTCTTCCTCATTCATATGCTTGCTTTCACGTGCATATGATGTGATTGAAAATACCATGGCTTGAGTCAGGCACACCATAGTCTTCAAGGTGACATCTTTGCTTTTCAACACTTTAAAGAGGTCCTTTGCAGCAGATTTACCAAATGCAATGTGTTGTTTGATTTCTTGATTGCTGCTTTCATGGGTGTTGATTGTGGATCCAAGTCAAATGAAATCCTTGACAACTTCAATCTTTTCTCCATTTATCATGTTGTTGCTCATTGGTCCAGTTGTGAGGATTTTTGTTTTCTTTATGTTGAGGTGCAATCCATACTGAAGGCTGTGGTCTCTGATCTTCATTAGTGTTTCAAGTCCTTTTCTTTTTCAGCAAGCAAGGTTGTGTCATCTGCATAACGCAGGTTGTTGGTGAGTCTTACTTCAATCCTGATGCCTCGTTCTTCCTCACATAGTCCAGCTTCTCGTATTATTTGTTCAGCATACAGATTAAATAGGTATGGTGAAAGAATACAACCCTGGCACACACGATTCCTGACTTTAAACCAATCAGTATCCCCTTGTTCTGTCCGAACAACTGCCCCTTGATCTATGTAAAGTTTCCTCATGAGCACAATTAAGTGTTCTGGAATTCCCATTCTTCGCAATGTTATCCATTATTTGTTATGACCCACACAGTCGAATGCGTTTGCATAGTCAATAAAACACAGGTAAACATCCTTCTGGTATTCTCTGCTTTCAGCCAGGATCCATCTGACATCAGCAGTGATATCCCTGATTCCATGTCCTCTTCTGAAACCGGCCTGAATTTCTGGCAGTTTCCTGTCGATATACTGTTGCAGCCATTTTTGAATGATCTTCAGTAATATTTTGCTTGTGTGTGATGTTAATGATACTGTTCTAATATTTTTGAATGATCTTCAGCAAAATTTTGCTTGTGTGTGATATTAATGATACTGTTCTAATATTTCCACATTTGGTTGGATCACCTTTCTTGGGAATAGGCATAAATATGGATCTCTCCCAGTCAGTTGGGCAGGAAGCTGTCTTCCATATTTCTTGGCATAGACAAGTGAGCACCTCAGCCCCACATTCATTTGTTGAAACATCTCAATTGATATTTCATCAATTCCTGGAATATTGTTTTTTGCTAGTGCCTTCAGAGCAGCTTGGACTTCTTCCTTCAGTACCGTTGGTTCCTGATCATATGCTACCTCTTGAAATGGTTGAACATCGACTAATTCTTTTTGGTATAATGACTCTGTGTATTCTTTCCATCTTATTTTCATGCTTCCTGCATCATTTAATATTATCCCCAGAGAATCCTTCACTATTGCAACTCGAGGCTGGAATTTTTTCCTCAGTTCCTTCAGCTTGAAAAGCACCAAGCATGTTCTTCCCTTTTGGTTTTCCATCTCCATCTCTTTGCACATGTCATTATAATACTTTATTTTGTCTTCCCAAGAGGGCCTTTGAAATCTTCTGTTCAATTCCTTTACTTCATCATTTCTTCCTTTTGCTTTAGCTGCTCGATATTCATGAGTAAGTTTCAGAGTCTCCTCTGATATCCATCTTGATATTTTTTTCTTTCCTATCTTTTCAATGACCTCTTGCTTTCTTCATGTATGAAGTCCTCGATATAATTCCACAACTCATCTGGTCTTTGGTCAGTAGTGTTCAATGCCTCAAATGTATTCTTGAGATGGTCTATAAATTCAGTTGGTACATACTTAAGGTCATATTTTGGCCCTCGTGGACTTGTTCTGATTTTCTCCAGTTTCAGCTTGAACTTGCATATGAGCAATTGATGGTCTGTTCCACAGTCGGCCCCTGGCCTCATTCTGACTGACGATATTGAGCTTTTCCATTGTCTCTTTCCACAGATATAGTCCATTTGATTCCTGTGTGTTCCATCTGGTGAGGTCCATGTGTATAGTCGCTGTTTATATTGGTGAAAGAAGGTATTTGCCATGAAGAAGTCACTGGTCTTGCAAAACTCTGTCCTGTGATCTCCAGCACTCTGGCATTGTTTCTATCACCAAGGTCATATTTTCCAACTACTGATCCTTCTTCTTTGTTTCCAACTTTCGCATTCCAATCACCAGTAGTTATCAACACATCCCGATTGCATGGTCAATCAATTTCACACTGCAGCAGCTGATAAAAATCTTCTATATCTTCATCATTGGCCTTAGTGGTTGGTACATAAATTTGAGTAATAGTCATATTAACTGGTCTTCCTTGTAGACGTATGGATATTATCCTATCACTGACAGCATTGTACTTCAGGATAGATCTTGAAATGTTCTTTTTGACAATGAGTACAACACCATTCCTCTTCAAGTTGTCATTCCCAGCATAGTAGACTATATGATTGTCTGAATCAAAATGGCCATTACCAGTCCATTTTAGCTCACTAATGCATAGGATATCAATGTTTATGCATTCCACTTTATTTTTGATGATTTCCAATTTTCTTAGATTCAGACTTTATATGTTCCAGGTTCCGATTTTTAAAGGATATTTGCAGCTGTTTTTTCTCATTTTGAGTCGTGCCACATCAGCAAATGAAGGTCCCGAAAGCTTTACTCCATATCATTAAGGTCAACTCTACTTCGAGGAGGCAGCTCTTCCTCACTGGCCTTTTGAGTGCCTTCCAACCTGGGGGGCTGATCTTCCAGCACTATATAAGATAGTGTTCTGCTGCTATTCATAAGGTTTTCACTAGCTAATGCTTTTCATACAAGAATAGATTTGACACATTGAACACTAAGGACCAAAGTACCAGATAAGTTGTGGGATGACATCAATTTCATCATACAAAAAGAAAGCAAAAGCTCATTAAAAAGACAGGAAAGAAAGAAAAGACAAAAATGGATGTCAGAAGAGACTCTGAAACTTGCTCTTGAACATATAATAGTGAAAGTGAAAGGAAGAAATGATAAAGTAAAAGAACTGAACAGAAGATTTCAAAGAGCAGCTGGAGAAGACAAAGAAGTACGAAGATCTGGAGTTAGAAAACCAAAAGGGATATAAAGTAACACACTTGGCATTTCTCAAGCTGAAGAAAAAATTCAAGCCTCTAGTTGCAAAATTGAAAGATTCTACAGCAAAATATTAAACAACCCAGGAAGCATCAAAAGAAGATGGAAAGAATACACAGTCACTATATCAAAAAGAATTAGTCTATGTTTAACCATTTCAGTAGGTAAAATACGATCAAGAACCGATGGTATTGAGGGAAGAAGTCCAACTTGCACTGAAGGCATTAGCAAAAAACAAGGCTCCAGGAATTGACAAAATATCAATTGAGATGTTTCAACAAACGGATACAGCACAGAAGTGATTGGCCTACCATCTGGAAGAGTTCCATATTTGTACTCATTCTAAAGAAACCTGATCCAACAGAATGTAAAAATTATCAAAAAATATCATTAATATCACACACAAGTACAATTTATCTGAAGATCATTTAAAAGAGGTTGTGTAAGTACATCAACAGGGAATCGTCAGAAATTCAAGACAGATTCAGAAGAGAATGTGGAACCAGGGATATCATTGCTGATATCAGATGGATCTTGGCTGAAAGCAGAGAATACCAGAAAGATGTTTACCTGTGTTTTATTTACTATGCAAAGACATTCAACTGTGTGGATCATAACAAATTACGTATAACATTGAGAAGAATGGGAATTCCAGAACACTTTAAATGAATGGGCATAGCTGTACTCCAATAAAATATATTCACAAAAACAGGCAACAGGCTGGATTTGTCCTGTGGATCATAGTTTGTAGACCCCTGAGAGAGAGGAAAGATAATATCTCATAGGATGGGAGCTGACAAAGACAATGCATCAAACCTGTGAGGCTAAAGAGAGTTGAATGCATGGGAGTAGACAGATACTTATGTAGGAAGAACCTAGAAAAAAGGTATTTGAAAGGGACTTCTTATCTCAGTGGAAACACATAGAAAGTTTTGGTGATAGATTAAGTGAAGGTAAAGGTATATGTGAATGGCTAGAGGTTTTTGGAAATAATAGTAAACTTGTCTTTTTAAGAAATTTGCTTGATTTTGTATTTAGTTAGAGGATGATGTTAATAGACTCAAAGAAGTTTCATATTTATGTCAGTACTACAGATAGGCAGGTTTAGTTTTGAAGACTCATGGGTAAAGAAAGGCAAAATTGTCTTATTTTGTAATGAACCTATAATATTCTATATTTTTATTATTTACTTAAAAGTTTACATGCTACATAAAAATGAAAATGGAATTGATTTTATGGATGCAAGCGCATATTTTATAAATGGTTTGAGATGTTTCCACTTTCCACTTAACATAGCTAAGCATTTCAAAAGCAGTACTATGTAATGGAATATGGGACTAACAGGCCATGTCTATTGCTGTGATTTTATCTGTTTTCTTTAGTAGGAGAATGTGAACCTCAATTTACAAATTCTGATATTCTATCTAAACAAAACAATCACCATTTGGAGAAATGATTATAAAAACTAATATATATTTCAGTTTTCTTTTTCTTCCGTGAATAAGGATAATAGTTATTTGACAATGTTGGTACAATTCTGGATAAGGGAGAAAGACAATATAAAAAGAAGAGAGATATTCTTTTTATTTTTCATTTCTGTAAATTGTAGAGCAGTCAGAGTCTTTGATATCTTAATTGTACCTCTATATTTCAGCCTTCAAGCTTCCCAGTAATTTTTTAAGTATTATGTTAATTGATCTAAACAGTTATAATGCCAGAGTTTGATTTGGTTTCTGTTGCCAGCAAAGTTTCTGAAACTAATTATTGCAGAGAATTCATTACTGAATAATGAAAAAGAAAATGAATGATGTTAATAGCTTATGAAATTTAAAAACCATTCCAAAGCAAGAATCCATGCTTGTTATTAAAATATGAAGAGTCATGTGTTTACATATGTATAATACATATTTATACTACATATATATACCTTGTTTAATGTATTATCCTCAAAGCTATTAATTCTTTAATTTGTTGTAATGATTCTATTAAGAAACAAAATTATTTTAGGGCTCACTGACTCTAGCCAAGTTCTCTATTTCTATTCCAAAACAACCAAAGTAAAATGTGATAATACTTTTGAAACAAGTTACAAATATGTTAAGTAAATTATAAAATCCTACCAGGCCTAAAAGTGCTATAAATATTTTTGTATTAGCAAATGAAAATTGTAGTACAAGAGATCTATTTAGCGATAACAGGGAGGACTCTGTGAGTTAATCTGTAATCCCAACTTTAAGAAATACTGCTGTACTGAGTAGCTGCTGAGGGCTGGGCACAAGGGTGTATGCTGAGAATACATAAAGGAAAGACATGGTCCTGTCATGCAGAAGTCAGTAGGATAAATAACATTTGTAGGGCAGTCAGAAAGGAAAACATTTTAAAAACTCTAATAGACACTAGGATCAAGTTAAAAAAAAAAAAATGTGGGATAATGCTGAGAGTCACTCAGGACACATATGGAGGTAGGATGGAATGAGCTGAAAGAAGGTAGTAGGATAAGAAGTTTAGTTGGTGATAATGGAGTTATGAAGAGCCCAGAAAGAATAGATGTGTTTTCCTATTAGTTGAGACTCTATGTCTAATTTATTAGACTTCTTGGAGAGAATATGGCACATTCAGGGAATGAGGAGCTGATTACCTAAGTGGGAGGAGGACAACAGTCTAAACTGCATAGCTAAAAAGAGGCCTGATAATGTGGTACTTCAATGACATCCTAATACTTTACCCTTGAGATGATGGGACGAAATTAACAGGTTACACACAGGAAATTAGCGAGATAATCTTAGTGCTTTCAGAAGTTTTGGTGCTACAGGATGAAAGGTCGGTTTGAAAAAAATATTTAAGAGAAAGAAATTGAAAGAATTTTTGATGAAATTGTTTGGGATAAAGGTAGAGTGTTTCAGGATGATTCTCACGTTCCTTGTTTAAGTAATTCATGACGTTCTAAGATATAGGTAATAAGGGGAAAAGAGTAAAATTTGGGAAGGTGCTGATGAGTTTCATTTGAACATATTGGATTTAAAATATGTTTCATTAATTAATAACTTCATTTATTATCCAAAGGACACTTTTGCAAGGGGATAAGCTGTTATTAATTATACACGAACAACAGACATAAACCAAAACCATCCTGGGAAAATCAAGATACAAGTTCATACTGTATTTATGACTCTCTGTACTGTCATTTAACACATTTGTAAACAGTAAGTAATGCTAACTCACATTTTCTAGACTTCTGAGGGAATTAATGAGCTAACCCATGTAAAGAGTTTGGGGTAGTACTGAGAAACAGTAAGAATTCGAAAAATGTTAAGTGGTGTTATGTATTATTACTTAGTACTATTTTTCTCTCTCTTACCCAACATAGTGTTTTATACACTATCACTCAATTCATAGTTGTTTAATGAATAAACAAACAAGAAAGCTATGGTAACACATCTTAAATTCCCTGTCCCCAAGGAAAAAGAAATACAATCAATTCATTAAGATTTTGCTTATGCCCTGGATGGGTATGTTGTAGAAGAGAGTTTGCTGGTGACTGAATATAGCATTGCTAATACAGATGTACCTCATTATATACAGCAGATGAGCTTCTAAAACATTATGCTTTATTCAATTTTTTTTGTGTGAATTGAATCATATCTTTCTCTGATTCTATTAGAGGCACACAAGAAATCCGAAATTATATATGATTGCCAATTAACAGTGACTCCTAACACTTGTCTAATGCAATTGCCTCATCAAGTAGTAAAATCACCTATAAAATGCTTAAATTAACTAGAGGAAAGTCGCTATTTAAGGGTACCCTGAAATGAATCATTTTGCAAATTTAACAATTCCGCTTGTATTGAGGCAGCCATCCAGCAAACAGAATAAAGTTCAGGGGTTCATAAACTTGGGTTTTCTCCTGGCTGGTTCACAACTGTGTTTCTGAAAAAGGCCTAGTGGCCAAAGTTAATTATCGAGTGGGCATTTTTTGTGTTATAAATGTAAAAACATCATGGCCAATCATGCTTTTTCCCTGTGTTCATTTTCCAAGGAGCCTCATGAAGGAGCGAGGAGACTCCTAGTTTTGGATCATTGTTTTAACTAGGGAAAACCAGAACAGATTACTGAAAGATTCATGTAAGAGCAAGAGAAGTAAAACTTGTCAGTGAATACCCAATGCATTCAGAGGAACAGCGCTCAGAACCAGAGCTATGACATATCATATCTATGTACCACTAACATCACAATTTTTGGAAATATATCCATTTTTCATGGGCTAGTTTTAATCATTCAATTTATACCACACTTTTCTCTTACCATAATTCTAACCTCACCAAGAAAATTTCCACTTATACCATTGACTTTTTATATAATTTGTATTGAAAGACAATTGAGTAACCAGAGGAGACTTGACAAATATGTTTCTCCAGGTAAATTAATAAACTGACATTCTGCTAATAATTCAGAATATCAGACTAATTCATGAACTGAGGCAATAGAAGCACATATAATACATGTTTTTAAAGGTAGTGGTCAAGCATTGCATCTAAGGAGTCATTTTTGAGGGTAAAAACTAAGCTAAATCATTGCCTTAAAATGGGTTTTTAGGTGCCATTTCTTGCTGATATTTTTAGTCAGTTCCATATAAACCTAATGCAGCCACTGGAAGAGGTGAATTTGAATCCTGCAAAATGGATGACTAAAGGTGCTCCTGGCCAGGCTGTAGCCTTTCAATGGCTGCTTGAATGTCTCTTTTTACAAAGCAAGTGCTTAGGTTAGAAAGAAAACAAAACAGTCATCATCAGCAATAAAAATAGCAGTAAACTTCTGCTTAATATCATAAAACTCAATTTATCAATATTTACCAGCAAGGTTATATATTTATGTGTTTATCAAATAGTGATCAATAGAAATTTGTCACAGCAGTCTTTCAGGCAGACAATAACCTGAAACACGACGTCAAAAAGTTACACAATAATCTTCTCCATCTTCTTACAAGCTGGGAAACTCTTGTTCAGTTGTCTGACTTTGTATTGTTCTTATCTATCATCTATCTGTCTGTCTGTTCGTCCATCCATCCATCCGTCTATCTCTCCATCCACCCATCATTGTTATCATCTGCCTCTTAAGTTTTTAACAACAAAGATAAGCCAGATCCCTTCATTGCTCTAATCTAATGTTTTCTTGATTGAATAGTTGCTCAGAGTTTTTTCTCTTTTTGCAACCCTTTGTTATTGTCATTTTTTTCTGGAAGTAGGAAAATGTGGGAAAATGTTTATTTTCTATATAATTTTCAAAATGTACTGTAAAACTGGTGCTCCAATAAAATCAGGAACGGATACCAGCGAGGATTCCACAGATGCACAGTATAGCAAAGGATTATGTCATACGCAATAATCAATCTTAATACTGAATGATATAGATATTTTTAAAAAAGTAACCCGTTTTTCATAGCTGAGTTTATCTCTAGTGTTCGTTGGTCTGCTTAGCGGTGTAAAACCAAACAAACAAAACAAATTTAAAATGTAAATTTATCCACTCAAGTTGAATAAGTCTTTTTCAGTTTAACATGATATGAGTCGGACTCCACTTGACAGAAATGGGTTTGGTTTCCGGTTTGTTAAGGTAAACCCTGGTGGCCTAGTGGTTAAGTGCTACGGCTGCTAACCAAAGGGTCGGCAGTTTGAATCCGCCAGGCACTCCTTGGAAACTCTATGGGGCAATTCTACTCTGTCCTATAGGGTCGATATGAGTCAGAATGGACTCTACGGCGCTGGACTTGGTTTTTTTGGCAAGGTAAACTCAGTCTCATTTAGATATATGATAATGATTTGGAGGTTCCTCTCCCCAGCCTCCTCCCCTGCTCCCCTCCTCTCCACACATCCCAGTACCACTTACTCCACATCAATTTTTTTTTTCTTATGTGATTGCATGGGCCCAGGGAATTTCATATAATAACCTGAGTGGGGAAAATAAGGCTGTCTGTAGTTTCTGCTGGTTCCTGCTGACCCCTGAAAGAAATGTGAACTGATTTTTGGTCACCAGCCTCTGTGCTCATGGATTGGCTCCTGAAAAGGCATATTTGGTATAGCCTCTATGTTCTCTACCTGGAGAGCTAGAAGTCCCTCTGACTGGCCTTTTGTTCGTTCTGATAATCCCATTCTTCTAATTTAGACATGCTGTGGGCTTGTTCAGAAACCCTGGTGGTGTAGCGGTTTAAGAGCTATGGCTGCTAACCAAAAAGTTGGCAGTTTGAATCCACCAGGCACTCCTTGGAACCTCTATGGGGCAGTTCTACGCTGTCCTATAGGGTCGCTATGAGTTAGAATCGACTCGATGTTAATGGGTTTGGTTTTTTTTTGTTTGTTTTATGGGCTTGTTCAAGGAGCCCTGGTAGCACAATGGTTAAATGACTGGCTGCTAAATGAAAGGTTGGTGGTTCAAACCTGTAGACACTCTGCAGGACAAAGATGCAGCAGTCTGCTTCCATAAAGATTTTCAGCCTTGAAAACCCTATGGAGTAGCTCTACTCGGTCCTGCAGGGTCACTGTGCGTCAGAATTCAACTCAATGACAATAGGATTCTTTAGTATGGGCTTGTTCATACTATGAGTTGGGACAACCTAGACGGCAGTGGGTTTGATTTTTGGTTTTTGGTTATGGGCATGTTATGGATTTGCCCTTCACCATGGGATACACCTAGCAGGGCTACTGATTTAATTCCCAGCAACCTTTCGCATCCCCACAGGGGCACATAGGAGCATAGGGATTTTTGTCAATGTCACATGCAGAATACGGGGCAGTAGCGTTGACACCTTTATCAAGCGATTTCTCAGCCTAAACACACGATGCCACATTGCTATTCTGCTGTAACCACTTCATTTTGTCATAGGGTATTCTAAAAGATCAGAGTTTCAGATATTTTATTGTTATCCACCTCTTCATTTATGTGAGATTTTAATCCTCTTCTCTCATTTGTTGGCCTGGGCCCAGCTGAGTGGGGGCATAGACTTTTCTCAGGAACGTAGAATCTGACCCTGGTCTTATCCTTTCTAGATCTTTCTTTTTAGCGAAGCACCCCACTGTACAGAAAGGCTTTATTTACCTCTTGCTGTGGAACAGAAACTCCATTTATAGCATAGCTTTTATCTTCTCTATATTAGGGCTTATAATAAAGGACTTCACTCAGACTGTCATGCTTTCCTCTTTTCTATCCAAAGAAAACTCTTTGGAACTTAGAAATATTCTTTTACTCTCAGGAAACCCAGACTTTCAAGACTGTGATCTTGCCTAAGATTCAAAATTCTGACATAAATCTGAACTTGAGATTGACTCCTTTATTCTAAGTTGCACTTGCCATCTTGCAGGAAGTGATGGATGCCATTGATATAAAGGAGGTAGAGCCACAGAGAAACAATATTTATAGGAAATGAAAATATATTGGCTTAATATCTCAAATGCATTATACCCATTACAATGCTCTTCCATGTACTTCCTAGTAGTAAGCTGGCAATTTTCCCAGTATCTCTAGATGTCTGATTCATCATTGACTGAAAAGCTTATGTTTTGAAATTGTGCTGCACCAGGGGCAAATCATCAAACATCATGGAACCACAATTTTTTCATGGTTTAAATGGGTATAAAAATAGTACCGACCTTCTATGATTATTGTGAGAATTAAATGATATGAGTTATACAAACTCTTTAGTATCTTAATGGCATATACTACACAATAAAAATGACTTGCTATGATGGCAATGATGATGATAATGATATAATACAAACCTTGAGTCATTTTATAGGGTTTTGAAGATGTATTAAACTTGTCAAGATGATGAGACTTAATCAGGAAATTAAAAAATAAATACTTTCACAAAAATCACATCCAATAAACTGAATTAATCAAATCATAGAACAAAGTAAATAAATATACTAGTTTGTACAAGACCATGGAAAAAAGGCAAGGTGTAGAGCTACGAGCAGTTAATTCCAATTTAATGTTGAGATAGGCAGAATAATGGCCACCCTCAAAAATGTCCACATTCAAATCTCTGGAAACTGGGAATATGTTACCTTTCATAGAAAAGGGGAATTAAGATTGTGGATGATCCCTGATACCAAAACCAGGTAAAGACACCACAAGAAAAGAAAATTATAGACCTATAACTCTCATGAATGTAGATACAAAAATCCTCAACAAAATTCTAGCCAATAGAATTCAACAACATATCAAAAAAAAAATATAATTCACCATGACCAAGTAGGATTCATACCAGGTATGAATTTTTTTTTTTTTTTTTTTAATGCAGGGATGGTTCAACATTAGGAAAATAATTAATGTAATTCACCACATAAATAAAACAAAAGACAAGAATCACATGATTTTATCAATTGATGCATAAAAGGCATTTCAAAAAGTTCAACACCCATTCATGATAAAAACTTTCACCAAAATAGGAATAGAAGGAAAATTCCTCAACATAATAAAGGGCATTTATACAAAGGCAACAGCCAACATCACCCTAAACGGAGAGAGCCTGAAAACATCCCCCCTGAGACTGGGAAACAACAAGAATGCCCTTTATCACCACTCTTATTCGACATTGTGCTTGAAGTCCTAGCAAGAGCAATTAGGCTACATAAAGAAATAAAGGGCATCCAGATTGGCAAGAAAGAAGTAAAAGTATCTCTGTTTGCAGATGACATGATCTTCTACACAGAAAACCCTAAGGAGTCCTCCAGAAAACTACTGAAACTAGTAGAAGAGTTCAGCGGAGTATCGGGATACAAGAGAAACATACAAAAATCAGTTGGATTCGTCTACACCAACAAAAAGAACATCGAAGAGGAAATCACCAAATCCATGTCATTTACAGTAGCCCCCAAGAAGATAAAATACTTAGGTATAAATCTAATCAGAGATGTAAACACTTATACAAAGAAAACTACAGTGCACTTCTGCAAGAAACCAAAAGAGACTTACGTAAGTGGAAGAATATACCTTGCTCGTGGATAGGAAGACTTAACGTTATAAAAATGTCTATTCAACCAAAAGTGATCTATACATTTCATGCAATTCCGATCCATCTCATTAGATGGAGAAGCAAATCACCAACTTCATATGGAAGGGAAAGAGGCGCCAGATAAATAAGGCATTACTGAAAAAGAAGAACAAAGTGGAAAGCCTTACTTTACCTGATTTTAGAACCTATTATACCACTGCAGTAGTCAAAACAGCCTGCTACCAGTACAACAACAGATACATGGACCAGTGGAACAGAATTGAGAATCCAGACATAAATCCATCCACATATGAGCAGCTGATATTTGACAAAGGCCCCAAAACAGTTAAATGGGGAAAGCCAGTCTTTTTAACAAATGGTGCTGGCATAAATGGATATCCATCTGCAAAAAAATGAAACAAGACCCATACCTCACTCCATGCACAAAACTAACTTAAAATGGATCAAAGACCTAAATATAAAATCAAAAACAGTAAAGATCATGGAAGAAAAAATAGGGACAACTTTAGGAGCCCTAATACATGGCATGAACAGTATACAAAACGTTATAAAGAATGTAGAAGAAAAACTATATAACTGGGAGCTCCTAAAAATCAAACACCTATGCTCATCCAAAGACTTCACCAAAAGAGTAAAATGACTACCTACAGACTGGGAAAAAGTTTTTAGCTATGACATTTCTGATCAGCACCTAATCTCTAAAATCTACATGATACTGCAAGAACTCAACTGTGAAAAGACAAATAACCCAATTAAAAAATGGACAAAGGTATGAATAGACACTTCACTAAAGAAGACATTCAGGTAGCTAACAGATATATGAGGAAATGTTCCCGATCATTAGCCATTAGAGAAATGTAGATCAAAACTACAATGAGATTTCATCTCACTCCAACAAGGCTGGCATTAATCCAAAAAACACAAAAGAATAAATGTTGGAGAGGCTGTGGAGAGATTGGAACACTTCTACACTGCTGGCGGGAATGTAAAATGGTGCAACCACTTTGGTAATCAATTTGACGCTTCCTTAAAAAGCTAGAAGTAGAATTACCATACGATCCAGCAATCCCACCCCTTGGGATATATCCTAGAGAAATAAGAGCCTTTACACAAACTGATATATGCACACCCATGTTTATTGCAGCACTGTTTACAACAACAAAAAGATGGAAGCAACCAAGCTGCCCATCAACGGATAAATGGATAAATAAATTATGGTATATTCACACAATGGAATACTACACATCGATAAAGAGCAGTGAGGAGTCTGTGAAACATTTGATAACATGGAGGAACCTGGAAGGTATTATGCTAAGTGAAATTAGTCAGATGCAAAAGGACAAATATTGTATAAGACCACTAGTATAAGAACTTGAGAAATCGTTTAAACTGAGAAGAAAACATTCTTGTGGTTACGAGAGGGGGGAGGGAGGAAGTTTGGGAGAGGAGTATTCACTAATTAGATAGTAGATAAGAACTACTTTAGGTGAAGGGAAAGACAGAACACAATACAGGGTAAGTCAGCATAATTGGACTAAACCAAAAGCAAAGCAGTTTCCAGAAAAAACTGCTTCAAAGGCCAGCATAGTAGGGGCAGGGGTTCGGGGGCCATGGTTTCAGGGTACATCTAAGTCAATTGGCATAAGAAAATCTATTAAGAAAACATTCTGCATCCCATTTTGAAGAGTGGCGTCTGGGGTCTTAAATGGTAGCAAGCAGCCATCTAAGGTGCATCAATTGGTCTTAACCCACCTGGAGCAAAGGAGAATGAGAACACCAAGGACACAAGGTAATTATGAGCCCAAGAGACAGAAAGGGCCACATGAACCAGAGTCTACATCATCCTGAGACCAGAAGAACTAGATGGTGCTCGCCTACAACCGATGACTGCCCTGACAGGGAACACAACAGAGAACCCCTGAGGGAGCAGGAGAACAATGGGATGCAGACCCCAAAATCTCATATGACCAGACGTAATGGTCTGACTGAGACTGGAAGTACCCCAGTGGTCATGGCCCCCAGACCTTCTGTTGGCCCAGGACAGGAACCATTCCAGAAGCCAAGTCTTCAGACATGGATTGGGCTGGACAATGTGTTGGAGAGGGATGCTGTTGAGGAGTGAGCTTCTTGGATCAGGTGGACACTTGAGACTATGTTGTTATCTCCTGCCTGGGGGGGAGATGAGAGGGTGGAGGGGGTGAGGGGGTTAGAAGCTGGTGAAATGGACACGAAAAGAGAATGGAGGGAGGGAGCAGACTGTCTCATTAGGGGGAGAGTAATTGGGAGTGTGTAGCAAGGTGTATATGGGTTTTTGTGTGAGAGACTGAGTTGATTTGTAAACTTTCACTTAAACCACAATAAAAATTATATATAAAAAAAGAATGTGGGTGAATTCAGGTTTCTAATTAGCTCACTTTAAAATAGAGAGATTATCCTGGATTATCCAGGTGGGCCTATTATAATCTCTACTGTCCTTATAAGTAGAAGAAGAATGTAGAAGGAATTATTAAAATAATATGATATGAGAATAATCTGATGTGGTATTGCTGGCTTTGAAGATGAGAGCCACCAGTCAAGGGATGTGGGTGCCTTGAATACGCTGGTAGTAATAAGGAAGTTACTAGTTTTTTTTTTTTTTAATAAGGAAGTGTGGAAACCCTGGTGGTGTAGTGGTTAAATGCTATGGCTGCTGACCAAGAAGTCAGCAGTTCGAATCCGCCAGACGCTCCTTGGAAACTCTATCGGGCAGACCTACTCTGTCCTATACAGTCACTATGAGTTGGAATAGACTCGATGGTAGTGGGTTTGGTTTTGTATAAGGAAGTGGATTCTCCCTTAGAACCTTCAGAAAGGAGCACAGCTTTGCTGATAGCTAGAGCACAGAGAGACCGATGCTGGACTTCTACAGAGTTGTAAGATAATAGATTTGTGGTATGTTAAGCCATTACTTTAGTGGTTTTTTTTTTTTTTTAAAGGCAGCAATAAGAAACTAATACTAAAAAAAAAAAAAGAAACTCATTGCCATCGAGTCAACTCTGACTCATAGAGATCCAACAGGACAGAGTAGAACTTCCCCACAGGGTTTCCAGGGAACAGCTGGTAGATTCAAACTGCCAACTATTTGGTTAGTAGCCAAACTCTTCACTACTGTGCCACCACCCACTTGGAAACTTTCTTTGTGCTGGGTTAGGCATATTAAATAGTGTTATAGATGACCTATTGCAATGCAAGATGTGGTGCCTTATTGATTAGAAAGAGTTAAATTTATTCTCTAACTTGTTTGGAGGGTAGAATATCCTCAGGGGAAAATATCAACTCATTATGATCTATGATTGTCAGAAGCTAATCTGGGTATCTGGGTATTTGATGGGGACAACAGTGGCATCAGCATTTTTATCTGGTTCACATTTCCTTCAGTGTTTCCCTGAAGTTCTATCAAACTGCATTGATAAAAGATACCAGTAATGATTAAAAATTCTCTAATCAATTTGTCAATGAAGAACTCACAAGAGAAATTAAAAAATACTTTGAGAAGAAAGAAAATGGAAACACAACATATCATGACTTATGTGTGCAGCTAATTCAGTACTCAGAAGAAAAATTATAGCTGTGAATGCCTGTATTGAAATAAAAAAAAATCTCAAATCTCTAACTTATTCTTTCACTGTTAAGACCCTGAAGGAAAAAAAAAAAAAAAGAGAGAGAGAGAGATAGAGAGAAGAAGAAGAACAAACTAAACCTAAAGCAAGCATAATGAAGAGAGTGAAAATTAATGAAACAGAGAATAGAAAAACACCTGAGAAAATCAGTAAAACCATAAGTTGGTTTTTTGATAAGATCAACAAAATTGACAAAACTTTACCTACACTGTAAAGGAAAGGAAGACAGACGATTCACAGCACTGATTAGGAGAGAAAGAGGGACTTCACTAACGACCTTACCAAAATTAAAAAGTGAATAAAGATTACAAGGGAATAATATGAATAACTGTATTCCAACAAATTGGTTAAAAAAAAAAAGCCTATGTGAAAGGAACAAATTCATAGAAAAACAAAAACTACAAAATTGTCTCAAGAAGAAATACAAAATTTGAATTGAGGTATACATTTATTTTCTACAGTTGCTATAACAAGTTAACAAAATGTTAGTGGCTTACAACAACGCACATTTATTCTTTTACAGTTCTGTAGGTCAGACATGCAACAGAGACCTCACTAGGCTAAATCATGGTATCAACAGCCATATTACTTTCTGTCTTCTTCATGGGATACATTTTCTTAACTTTTCTAGCTTCTTGTGATCCCATTTCTCCATGTTAAAATCTAGCAACCTTTCATCCTTCTGTGATTTTTTCAATAGTAACATCTCCCTCTGACTGTAGCTGAGACTTTCCACATTTAAAGACCCGTGTGATTAGACTAGGCCCACCTGGACAATTTAGAGTTTCTCCCTTCATCAATATCCTTAACTTCATCACATGTACAAAGGTAATATATTCCGCAGGTTCAAGGTATTAGGATGTGGACATTTTTGAATGATGATTACTCTGCTTATCCCAACCCATATCAAGTAAAGTGACTGAATTAATAATTAAAACAAACAAATAAAAAAAAGAAACATACAACAAACAAAAAGTCTCACAAAACGAAAAAAAAAAAAAAATTCCTGGTCTGGATGGGTTCAATGTTGAAATATAACAAATATTTAAAGAGGAATTTATATCAAGTATTCAAAACCCTTTCAAAAAACAGAAAAGGGGACACTTCCCAGCTCATTCTGTGATGTAAGTACTACCCTGATACCAACATCAGATAATCCCAAGAAAACTACAGACTGATATTTCATACTGATATAGATATAACTATGCTTAATAAAATACTAGCAAATTGGATCAAGCAACACATAAAAAAAGTATTATAGACTATGACCAAGTGGGATAAATCTCAGAATGCAAAGGTGGTTTGACATTCTAAAAGCAATTAATACAATACACCATATCAATAGAATAAAATACACAAACTACATGATAATCTCAATAGATTTAGATAAAATATTAGATAAAATTCAACATCTTTCATGATAGAAACACTCAACATATCAGTTAAAGGAACTTTTTTTTTCTCATAAAAATGACATCTATGGAAAACTCCACTGTCACTTTGTCCTACTGTGGCTGCTTGCATGTTGCAGTGATGCTGAAAGCTATGCCACCAGTAGTTCAAATACTAGCATGACTCAAATTGAGAAGAAATACCTGCAAATATCCATTAATAATCAGAACATGAAGCGCACCAAATATGAATCTAGGAAAATTGGAAGTCATCAAAAATCAAATGGAACTCATAAACATAGATAATCTAGGCATTAGTGAGCTGAAATAGAGTGGTATTGGCCATTTTGAATCAGACAATCATATAGTCTACTATGCCAGGAATGACAGACTGAAGGGGAACGATGTTACATTCATCACCAAAAAGAACATTTCATGATCTATGCTGAAGTACAATGCCGTCAGTTATAGGATAATATACATACATCTACAAAGAAGACCAGTTAGTAAGACTATTATTCAAATTTACACACCAAATACTAAGGCCAAAGATGAAACATAAAGGATTTTTACCAAATTTTGTATTCTGAAGTTGATCAAACATGCAATTAAAGCACATTTATAATTATTGGTGATTAGAAAGCAAAAGTTGGAAACAAAGTAGAAGGATCTATAGTTGGATAATATGGCCACAGTGATAGAAATAACACCAGAGGTTGCATGATAGAATTTTGTAAGAACAATGACTTATTCTTTACAAATACCTTTTTTCAACAATATGAACAGCAACTATACACATGAACCTTACCACTTGGAATACACAGGAATCAAACCAACTACATCTGTGGAAAGACACAATGGAAAAGTTCAATATTGTCTGTCAGAACAAGGCCAGGGGCCAACTGCAAGACAGACCATCAATTGCTCATATGCAAGTTCAAGTTGAAGCTGAAGAAAATTAAAAGAAGCCCATGAAAGCAAAATACTACATTGAGTATATCTCACTTGAATTTGTAGACCAGCTCAAGAATAGATTTGACATACTGAACACTAATGACCAAAGACCAGACAAATTGTGAGATGACATCAAGGACATCACACATAAAGAAAGCAAAAGGCCATTTAAAAGATAGGAAAGAAATAAAAGACCAAAGTGGATGTTAGAGACTCTCAAATTTGCTCTTGAACATAGAACAGCTAAAGTGAAAGGAGAAACTGATGAAATAAAAGGCTGAACAGAAGATTTCAAAGGGTGGCTTGAGAAGATAAAATAAAGTATTATCATGAAATGTGTAAAGACCTGGAGTTAGAAAACCAAAAGTGAAGAATATCCTCAGCATTTCTCAAGCTGAAAGAGCAGAAGAAAAAAATCAAACCTCAAGATGCAATTTTGAAGGATTCTATGGAAAAAATATTGAACGATGCAAAGAGAATTAAAAGAAGATGAAAAGAATACACACAGAGACACTGTACCAAAAACAGTTAGTCTACGTTCAACCATTTAGGAAGCACCATATGATCAAATGATGGTAATAAAGAAAAAAGTCCAAGCTGCACTGGAAGCATTGTCAAAAAACAAGGCTGTAAGAATTGATGGAATACAAATTGAGATGTTTCAACAAACTGATGAAGCACTGGAGGAGCTCACTTGTCTAGACCAAGAAATTTGGAAGAAAACAAATGGCCAACCAACTGGAAGAGATCCATATTTGTGTCCATTCCGAAGAAAGATGATCCAACAGAATGCAGAACTTATCAAACAATATAATTAATATTATATTTTACATGCAAGTAAAATTTTGCTGAAACTATTTAAAAATGATAGCAGCAGTACATCGACACGGAACTGCCAGAAAGTTAAGTCGGGTTCAGAAGAGAATGTGGAAGGAGGGATATCGTTGCTGTTGTGAAGTGGATTTTGGCTGAAATAGAAAATAACACAAAGACACTTACCTGTGTTTTATTGACTATGCAAAGGCATTTAACTGTGTGGATCATAACAATTATGGATAACACCGCAAAGAATGGGAGTTTCATAACATTTAATTATACTCATGAGGAACTTGTACATAGACAAAGAGGAAGTCACTGGAACAGAACAGAGGGATATTGCATGGTTTAAAATCAGGAAAAGGGTGTGCATCAGGGTTGTATCTTTTCACCATACTTATTCATTCTGTATGCTGAGCAAATAGTCTGAGAAACTGGGCTATATGAAGAACACACATCAGGATTAGAGGAAGACTCATTATCAACATTGATATGTAGTTGACACAATCTTGCATGCTGAAGGTGAAGAAGATCGAATCACTTAGTGATGAAGATCAAGACTACAGCCTTCAGTATAGATTACATCTCAACATAAAGAAAACAAAAATCCATACAAATGGACCTATAAACAACACCATGATAAACAGCAAAAATAATAAAATTTTCAAGAATTTCATTTTACTTGGGTTCACCATCAAAGCCCACGGAGACAACAGTCAAGAATTAAAACTACATATTGCATTGGGTAAAGCTGATGAAAAAGATGTCTTTAAACTCTTAAAAAGCAGAGGTGGAGCCAAGATGGCAGAGTAGATGCTTTTGGTGAGCCCTCTTTACAACAAAGACCCACAAAAACAAGTGAAACGAGTATTTTTATGACAAGCTGGGAGCCCTGAACATTAAAGGTAAACTTAGAAAATGAACTGAGGGGCAGGGGGAGGAAGAGACTGTTCAGAAGTGGAGAGAAGTTGCCAGACCTGAATCACGGGGAGCCCTTACCCACCATTCCAACAGCAGTGGGCTGCTACTAGCATTTGGCCACAGTTTCCTCAGGGAGAAGCAGCCAGCCACACAGCCTATTCACATCTCCAGAACTAGAGAAAAATGGCTCTCTCGGCAAAAGCTAAGTACCCGCCTATATTTTACTGTGCTCCCCCACCCCCAAGCTGGCTTCAGCAGCTGTTGATTCCCCTGGGCCTGAGATAGGCCCGGTTGAGTGCCTAGAGCCATCCTCCCAGCCTTGGAGAAGGAATAAATTTGCAATTATTGACCAGTTCCACTAACTGGGGGAGCTCAGGACAGAGGTGGCTTCTGTGCAGGCATAAACAGTCCATGGACTTTGAGTACCTTTCCCCTCTGCATGGACCTCTGTGGGCCTATTTCAGGAGAATAGGCCCTTGTTGGCAGATTCCAACCATTTCAGCTGTGTGGTGGAGAGGTGGGTGTTTGATGTTTGACATTGCTTTATAGGGCTCCTCACCTACCCACATCAGGGGCCTAAGGACTGGTAGCTCAACTCAGGTCACCCAGCCACCTGCAACAGGGGTCCAAGGATAACTGGTATCTCCCAGTCCTTACAACCAAAAATATTGGGTAACCATGGTCTGTCTGCAGGACCCACCCACCTGTATGCTCTGGGGAACAGGGACACACTTTCCTCAGAGACACGGGGCGGGGGGGACTATTCTCAACTCCCTGCCTTGTTCAGAGTGTGACCCCCTGCTGCATCAGGTACCGGTACCTACACCAATTACCCCTGCGGCTCTAAGACTGCAGGACAAGAGCCTGTACCACTCACTTGATGATCAGCTACCTGGACACCTGGGCTGAATACACACAAGAAAAGTAAATGGACTCCTAGACTGATATACCTGATAACAACTCTAGCCATCTAGGGACAGGATGTCAGGGCTCCAAAGGAGAAAATAATCAAGCTAGGTCACTCAAGCAACCTATTTGGGCATATCAAAACAAAGCAAAGCAAGAAGCTACAACACAGTGTGCAAACATAAAATAAACTAATACAATAACTTATAGATGGCTCGGAGACAACAGTCAATATCAAATCACATAAAGAAACAGACCATGATCACCTCAACAAGCTCTCAGAACAAAGAATCCAGGGATCTTCTAGATGAAAGTGCCTTCCTAGAATAACCAGAGGCAGAATACAAAAGATTAATATATAGAACCCTTCAAGACGTCAGGAAGGAAATGAGGCAATATGCAGAACAAGTCAAGAAACACACAGATAAAGCAACTGAAGAAATTAAGAATATTATTCAAGAACATAATGAAAAATTTAATAAGCTGGAAAAATCCATAGATAGACAGCAATCAGAAATTCAGAATATTAACAATAAAATTACAGAAGTACACAACTCAATAGAAAAAGAAGCAGATTTGAGCAAGTGGAAGGCAGAATTTCTGAATTTGAAGATACAGCACTCGGCACTAATATATTTGAAGAAAAATCAGATAAAAGAATTTTTTTAAAAAATGAAGAAACCTTAAGAATCATGTAGGACTATATCAAGAGAAATAACCTACAAGTGATTGGAGTACCAGAACAGGGAGAGATAACAGAAAATACAGAGAAAATTGTTGAAGATTTGTTGGCAGAAAACTTCCCTGATATTGTGAAAGATGAGATGATATCTATCCAAGATGCTCATTGAGCTCCACATAAGGTAGATGTTAAAAGAAAGTCACCAAGACATATTATAATCAAACTTGCCAAAACTAAAGATAAAGAGAGAAATTTAAGAGCAGCTAGGGATAAACGAAAAGCTACATACAAAGGAGAGCCAATAAGAATAAGCTCGGATTACTCGGCAGAAACCATGCAGGCAAGAAGAAAATGGGATGACTTATATAAAAAATTGAAGGAAAAAAATTGCCAGCCAAGAATCATATATCCAGCAAAACTGTCTCTAAAATATGAAGGTGAAATTAGGACATTTCCAGATAAACAGAAGTTTAGGGAATTCATAAAAACCATATCAAAACTACAAGAAATACTAAAGGGAGTTCTTTGGTTAGAAAATCAATAATATCAGGTATCAACCCAAGACAAGAACACTGGACAGAACAATCAGAAGTCAACCCAGACAGGGAAATAAAAAAAAGAATCAAGATTAAAAAAAAAAAAAAAAAACCCTCAAAACAGGATAACAGTGATGTTATCATGCAAAAGAAGACAACATTAAAACAATAAAGAGGGACCAAGAATATGTAGGCATAGAAATTCCATATGGAGTAGAAGATAAGGCAATACAAAGAAATCAAAATCAGGTTTGAATTAAAAAAAAATAGGGGTAAATAAGTAGGCAACCACCAAAGTGACCGACTATTCCTATGCATTAAAACAAAATACAAGAAAAAAATAGAGACTCAGCAGAAACAAAATCAACGATGAATATGAGGAAAGGACAATATATAAAGGTAATCCACTCAGCACATAAAATTAAGTGGGAATAAGAAACTGTCAACAACACACAAAAAAAGATATCAAAATGATAGCACTAAATTCATACCTATCCATTATTACATTGAATGTAAATGGACTAAATGCACCAATAAAGAGAGTGGCAGAATAGATTAAAAAACACGATCCGTCTATATGCTGCCTACAGAAGACACACCTTAGACTTAGAGACACAAACAAACTAAAACTTAAAGGATGGAAAACAATATATCAAGCAAGCAACAATCAAAAAAGAGCAGGAGTGGCAATAGTAATTTCTGACAAAATAGACTTTAAAGTTAAATCCATCAGAAAGGATAAGGAAGGACACTATACAATGATTAAAGGGACAATGTACCAAGAAGATATAAGCATACTAAATATGTATGTACCCAATTACAGGGCTGCAAGATACATAAAACAAACTCTATCAGCATTGAAAAGTGAGATAGACAGCACCACAATAATAGTAGGAGACTTCAACACACCACTTTTGGTAAAGGACAGTACATCCACAAGGAAGCTCAATAAAGACACGGAAGATCTAAATGCCACAATCAACCAACTTGACCTCATAGACATATACAGAACACTCCACCCAACAGCAACCAAGTATACCTTCTTTTCTAGTGCACAGGGAACATTCTCTAGAATAGGCCACATATTAGGTCATAAAGCAAGCCTTAGCAGAATCCAAAACATTGAAGTATTACAAAACATCTTCTCTGATCAGAAGGCCATAGAAGTAAAAATCAATAACAGGAAAAGCAGGGAAAAGAAACCAAACACTTGAAAACTGAACAATATCCTGCTCGAAAAACACTGGATTATAGGAAACATTAAGGATGGAATAAAGAAATTCATAGAATCCAATGAGAATGAAAACATTTCCTATGAGAACCTTTGGGACAAAGCAAAAGCAGTGCTCAGAGGCCAACTTATATCAATAAATGCACACATCCAAAAAGAAGATAGGGCCAAAATAAAAGAATTACCCCTACGACTTGAACAAATAGAAAGAGAGCAACAAAAGAAACCCTCAGGCACCAGAAGAAAACAAATAATAAAAATTAGAGCAGAACTAAATGAGATAGAAAACAGAAAACCAATTGAAAGAATTAACAAGACCAAAAGCTGGTTCTTTGAAAAACTCAACAAAATTGGTAAACCATTGGCCAAACTGACAACAGAAAAACAGGAGAGGAAGGAAATAACCCAAATAAGAAATGAGATGGCTGATATTACAACAGACCCAACTGAAACGAAAAGAATCATATCAGATTACTATGAAAAATTCACTCTAACAAATTTGAAAACCTAGAAGGAATGGATGAATTCCTAGAAACAACTACCTACCTAAACTAACACAGAGGTAGAACAACTAAATAGACTCATAACAAAAGAAGATATTGAAAAGGTAATCAAAAATCTCCCCCCCGCCCAAAAAAAAAAGCCCTGGCCAGGAGGATTCACTGCAGAATTCTACCAAACTTTCAGAGAAGAGTTAACACCACTACTACTAAAGGTATTTCAGAGCTTAGAAAAGGATGGAATACTCCCAAACTCATTCTATGAAGCCAGAATATCCCTGACATGAAAACCAGGTAAAGACACCACAAAAAAAGACAATTACAGACTTATATCCCTCATGAACTCAAATGCTAAAATTCTCAGCAAAATTCTAGCCAATAGAATTCAACAACATATCAAAAAACTAATTCACCATGACCAAGTGGGATTCATACCAGGTAAGCAGGGATGGTTCAACATTAGAAAAACAATATAATCCATCGTATAAATAGAAGAATCACACGTTTATATCAATTGATGCAGGAAAGGCATTTGACAAACTTCAATACCCATTCATGATAAAAACTCTCAGCAAAATAGGAATAGAAGGAAAATTGCTCAACATAATAAAGGGCATTTATACAAAGCCAACAGCCACCATCACCCTAAATGAAGAGAGCCTGAAAACATTCCCATTGAGATCGAGAACCAAAGATGCCCTTTATCACCACTCTTATTCAACATTGCGCTGGAAGTCCTAGCCAGAGCAATTAGGCTAGATAAAGAAAAAAAAGTGCATCCATATTGGCGAGGAAGAAGTAAAATTATCTCTATTTGCAGATCACATGACCTTATACAAAGAAAACACTAAGGAATCCTCAAGAAAACTACTGAAACTAATAGAAGAGTTCAGCAGAGTATCGGTATATACGATAAAAAAAAAAAAAAAAAAGATAAACATACAAAAATCAGTTGGATTCCTCTACACCAACAAAAAGAACATCGAAGAGCAAATCACCAAATCAATGCCATTTACAGTAGCCCCAAGAAGGTAAAATACTTAGGAAGAAATCTTACCAGAGATGTAAAAGACTTATACAAAGAAAACTACAAAAAACGTCTGCAAAAAACCAAAAGAGACCTACACAAGCTGAAAATATCTCGCTCATGGATAGGAAGACTTAACATTATAACAATGTCCATTCTACCAAGTGATCGATAACTTTCATGCAATTCTGATCCAAATTCCAAAGATATTTTTTCATGAGATGGAGAAACAAATCACCAACTTCATATGGAAGGGAAAGAGGTCCCGGATAAGTAAAGCATTACTGAAAAAGAAAAACAAAGTGGGAGGCCTTACTCTACCTGATTTTAGAACCTATTATACGGTCGCAGTAGTCAAAACAGCCTAGTACTGGTACAACAACAGATACACAGACCAATGGAACAGAATTGAGAATCCAGACATAAGTCCATCCACATATGAGCAGTTGATATTTGACAAAGGCCCCAAAACAGTTAAATGGGGAAAAGATAGTTTTTTTAACACATGGTGCTGGCATAACTGGATATCCATCTGCAAAAAAATGAAACAAGACCCGTACCTCACTTCATGCACAAAAGGGAGCTCAAAATAGATCAAAGACCTAAATATAAAATCTAAAATGATGAAGATCATGGATGAAAAAATAGGGACAACATTAGAAGCCCTAATACATGGTGTAAACAGTACACAAAACATTACTAACAGTGCAGAAGGAAAGCTAGATAATGGAGAGCTCCTAAAAATCAAACGCTGATGCTCATCCAAAGACTTCATCAAAAGAATAAAACAATAACCTACAGACTGGGAAAAAATTTTTAGCTTTGACGTTTCCGATCATCACCTGATCTCTAAAATCTACATGATACTGCCAAAACTAAACTACAAAAAGACAAATAACCCAATTAGAAAGTGGGCAAAAGATATGAATAGATGCTTCACTAAAGAAGGTATTCAGGTAGCTAACAGATATATGAGGAAATGCTCAGGATTGTTATCCATTGGAGAAATGCAAACCAAAACTACAATGAGAATTCATCTCACTCCAACAGGAATGGCATTAACCCAAAAAACACAAAATAATAAATGTTGGAGAGTCTTGGAGAAACTGGGACAATTCTTCACTGCTGGTGGGAATGTAAAGTGGTACAACCACTTTGGAAATCAATTTGGTGCTTCCTTCAAAAGCTAGAAATAGAACTACCACATGATCTAGCAATCCCACTAGTTGGAATATATCCTAGAGAAATAAGAGCCTTTACACAAACAGATATACGCACACCCATGTTTATTGCAGCACTGTTTACAATAGCAAAAAGATGGAAGCAACCAAGGTGCCCGTCAATGGATGAATGGAAAAATAAATTATGGTATATTCACACTATGGAATACTAAAAAAAAAAAAAAAAAGAACAGTGATGAATCTGTGAAACATGGAGGAATCTGGAAGGCATTACGCTGAGTGAAATTAGTTGCAAAAAGATAAATATTGTAGAAGGCCACTATTATAAGAACTTGAGAAGTAGTTTAAACAGAGAAGAAAATATTCTTTGATGGTTATGAGAGAGGGGAGGGAAGGAGGGTAGGAGAGAGGTATTCACTAATTAAACAGTAGATAAGAACTACTTTCGGTGATGGGAAAGACAACACACAATACAGGGGAGGTCAGCACAACTGGACTAAACCAAAAGCAAGGAAGTTTCCTAAATAAGCTGAATGCTTTGAAGGCCAGCATAGCAGGGGCAGGGGTCTAGGGGCCATGGTTTCAGGGGACATCTAAGTCAATTGGCATAAGAAAATCTATTAAGAACACATACTGCATCCCACTTTGGAGAGTGGCATCTCGGGTCTTAAACACTAGCAAGTGGCCATCTAAGATTCATCAATTTGTCTCAACCCACCTGGATCAAAGGAGAATGAAGAACACCAAGGACACAGGGTAATTGTAAGCCCAAGAGACAGAAAGGGCCACATAAGCCAGAGACTGTATCAGCCTGAGACCAGAAGAACTAGATGGTGCCTGGCTACAACTGATGACTGCCCTGACAGGGAACACAACAGATAACCCCTGAGGGAGCAGGAGAGCAGTGGGATGCAGACCCCAAATTCTCATTAAAAGACCAGACTTAATGGTCTTACTGAGACGAGAAGGACTCCAGTGGTCGTGGCCCCCAGACCTTCTGTTGGCCCAGGACAGGAACCATTCCCGAAGCCGACTCTTTAGACATGGATTGGACTGGACAATGGGTTGGAGAGGGATGCTGGTGAGGAGTGAGCTTCTTGGATCAGGTGGACACTTGAGACTATATTGGCACCTCCTGCCTGGAGGAGAGATGAGAGGGTAGAGGGGTTTAGAAGCTGGCAAAATGGACACGAAAAGAGAGAGTGGAGGGAGGGAGTGGGCTGTCTCATTAGGGGGAGAGCAATTGGGAGTGTGTAGCAAGGTGTATATAAGTTTTTGTGTGAGAGACTGACTCGATTTGTAAACTTTCACTTAAAACACAATAAAAATTAAAATAAAATGAAATAAAGTGTTAAAAAGCAAAGATGTCAGTTTAAGGACTACCATAAGCCTAACTCAAGCTATGGTAGTTTCAATTTCTTTGTGTTCATGTGAAAGCTGAGGCATGAATGAGGAAGATCAAAGAAATAATTGATGGCTTTGAATTCTGATGTTGGCGAAGGATGTTGAATATACTATGGATGAACAAGGCTGGCTTGGAAGAAATAGAGCCAGACTGCTTTTTAGAATTGAGGATGGCGAAACTTCGTCTCAAGCATTTGGGACATGTTATCAGGAGGGACCAGGCCCTGAAGAAGAGCATCATGCTTAGTAGAGGGTCTGTGATAAAGAGGAAAACCCTCAACGAGATGGATTGACAAAGTGGCTGCAACAATGGGCTCAAACATAACAATCACTGTGAGAATGGCACAAGATTGGGCGTTGTTTCATTCTGTTGTATGTAGGGTCACTGGGTCAGAACTTATCTGACAGCAAGTAAGAACAACAATTGAAAACTCGTAGCAAACAACATAGTATTTGGAGAAAAACAATGCTTTCCCCCTTTGATCAGCAATGACACAAGGCTATCCTACTCATCGTTGTACTGGAGGTTCAATTAGTCAAGAAAAAACGATAACAAAAACTCCAGATTGAAAAGAAAATGGAAAACTATCAATATTTGCAAATTATATGACTTTTTTTTTTAGAACATACTAAGAAATCCACTGAAAATATTATTTCGACTAATAAATGAGTTCAAGATTGCAGCGTGCAAATATCAATATATTTAATATATTGTATTTTGGGATACCAGTTGAGATGTTTCAACAAATAGATGCAACACTGGAAATGCTATAGATATCAAGGAGCCCTGGCAGCTCAGTTCTTAATCACTCTGCTGCTAAGGGAAAGGTCAACAGTGTGAACCCACTAGCCGCTACATGGGACAAAGATGTAACAGTCTTCTTCCATAAAGATTACAGCTTTGGAAACCCTATGAGACAGTTCTACTCTGTCCTACATGGTCGCTATGAGTCAGAATCGACCCGATGGCAAAGGGTGTTTAGAGATGTCAAATTAAAAATCTACTTGTAAAAGACAGAGTTGACTACCTCAAAATCTGATTTGCAATTTATGTATAAAGTGTTACTGTAGGAAGTTGATAACTTTTCTTTGCTGCTATAGTCATGTTTTGAATAATATTTCTGCATCTCAATTCTTAGTGTTCAGATTACATTGGAGTAAGAATGCAAATGAATGAACTTTTTCATTTATATTCATAATGTGTAACAGCAACCTAACCTTGGTAACTTCTGAACACAGATACAAGTGCTAAAGCAATTGTCTATGGATAGATTTAATTTTACTTTACACAGCTTTCAGAGTTATTACAGAGTCAATTTAAAAATAAGAGTGGTGCAATATAATAGCAGTTGTTCACTGATGAAGCTTGTACATAGAATCCATAATTAAAATATCCAATTAATATTACTCATCTATGGTAGATGGGTTTAAAAGAGGCCAGCTTTGTGAGGGATTTTATCAAGATTCGTTTCATGGGAAGAAGGTGAAAATTAAGGGAAGCAAGAAGATTTGTGGCGTTTCAAGCTGGCAATTGGCTTGACGCTGATGAATTCCCTTTATCAGACATTTCTTCAAGGATATAACAGTGGGAGCACCTTCTCTTCTCTTTTGCTCTTCTATCCCAGTGTGTCTATTAAATTGTAGGGGGTGAACTTGAATTTTTCTAATTTATCTATTAGGAAGAATCAGGTTTTTCTATCTCATATCTGCTACTCTTAGCAACTTCTGGAGAAAGAAAAAAAAAAAGAGAGGTCAAGACCAAGAAACAACATGTTGTTAGGTACCATTGAATTGGTTCTGACTTATAGAGACCCTATGTATAACATAATGAATCACTGTTCGGTTCCGAGCTATCCTCACAATCTTGTTGTGTTTGAAACCATTGTTGCAGCCACTGTGTCAATCCATCTCATTAAGGGTCTTCCTCCCTTTCTCTGGCCTTGTACTTTACCAAGCATGAAATCCTTCTCCAGGGATTGGTCCTTCCTGATAACATGTCCCAAGTATATGAGATGAAGTCTCATCATCCTCCCTTCTAAGGAGAATTCTGGTTGTACTTCTTCTAAGACACATTTTTTAGTTCTTCTGACAGTCCATGGTATATTCAATATTCTTCACCAACACCGTCATTCAAATGCATGAATTCTTCACAACTCCTCAAATACATGAAATCCCCACAACTGGACCAGTAAGCAACATCATGATAAACAGAGAAAAATATTTAAGTTGTCAAGGATTTCATTTTGCTTGGATCCACAATCAACATCCCGTGGAAAGAGCAGTTAAGAAATCAAATGACATATTACATTGGGCAAATCTGCTGAAAAAGACCTCTTTAAAGTGTTAAGAAGTAAAGATGTCACTTGGAGAAATAAGGTGTGCCTGACCCAAACCATGATATTTTCAATGGCCTCATATGCCTGTGAAAGCTGGGCAATTAATAAGGAAGACTGAAGAAGAAGCAACATAGAATACTTCATTTATTTAACAATAGTCAACTAAGAGCCCAAGAGACAGAAAGGGCCACATGAACCAGAGAACTCCTGAGGGAGTGGGAGATCAGTGGGATGCAGACTCCAAATTCTCACAAAAAGACCATACTTAATGATCTGACTGAGACAAGAGGAATCCCAGCGGTCATGGTCCCCAAACCTTCTATTGGCACAGGACTGGAACCATTCCCGAAGACAACTCATCAGACATGAAAGGGACTGGACGGTGAGTAGGAGAGAGATGCTGATGAAGAGTGAGCTACTTGCATCAGGTGGACACTTGAGACTGTGTTGGCATCTCCTGTCTGGAGGGGGGATGGGAGGATAGAGAAAGTTGGAAGCTGGCAAAAATGTCACGAAGGGAGAGACTGGAAGGGCTGACTCATTAGGGGGAGAGCAAGTGGGAGTACGGAGTAAGGTGTATATAAATTTCTATGTGACAGTTTGACTTGATTTGTGAACGTTCACTTGAAGCTCAATAAATGTTAATAAAAAAAAAGGGTGGTATGGCAAAAGACTATAGTGCCTCTAAGGTCAGAAGGCCTGGGTGTACGTCCCACCTCTGAAAATTGCTTTGGCTCTTTAAAGTTATTGAATCTGTCCTTGCCATAGTTTTCTTGACTATGGCAACTAGGATAATTAAAACTCTTCACGTGGTCCTGGTGAAGATCAAGTGGTAGAATGAATATTTGTTCAAACACATTATAAGCCACTCACTGTTATGCAAATCCAGAAGTTGTATTATTGTTATTGTATTTTACTTTGGAACATAGAGGGTCATTTCATATTTGAGTTTTAGTGATTATTTCAAAAGTGACTATGAGGTCACACGATGATTCACTTGAAATAAATAACAGATTTCTGCTCAACAGAATACCTCCCAAAAAACATTTGCAAAATGTTAAGCAGAAATCTATCAGAAATATTGAAGTAAAAAAGCAATGTAACTAATCACTGTAACTCTTCATACCACTTTCTAAATGAATGTCATTTTGAAATAATTTTATGTATCTAAAATAAACATTAAATTATGATTTGACAAAGTGGTCCTGAAGGATAATTTGAAAATAAGAACCCAGAAAAGTGGCATATGGTTCCAAAAAAAGATTAAGTATAAAAAATATATATATATGTATAAAATATCATCATATCATCCTTTCCAATAGTGCTATCAATTCATGATCCCAGCATAAACAAATTGTAAGTTATTCATAAGGGACAAAAGGCCTCAAAAATCTTTTATTACTCAACTAAGGAATCCATATATAATTGATTATATATGACTTATTAAATGTTTTATTTTATTAGAAGACTAATTTGATCTATCAGCTAATAAATATTAAGTGAATTCCTACTCTTTATCAAGTACATGGAATGCAAAGAAAACAGGAAAGGTCCTCAAAGAGCTTGCAGTCTTGATGGAAAGATTAAAATACAATATTAATAAAAAAAGACAACTGCAAGATTGATGATTTCTATTAGAGCAACAAGTAAAGTACTTGGTACAGAATCATAAAGAGTGTATGTAAATTAAATGAGGGCATCAATGTAAACTTCTCAGAGGAGTCACACCTGTGTTGAACTCTGAAACTCAAGTAAATGGAAGACCAAGACAAATATTCTAAGCATGCTATCTTAAACCCAGATGCTCTCTAAAGAGACCAAGCTGGTAACAAATGAGTTGAACAGACCAGATTTTTTTTTCAGAGTTATGTGTGAAATTTCCAAATTTTAAAATATTGACAATTGAATCTATTTTATTAACAATTTAAGAAGTGTCAAATAACACGTCTGCTGCAAATTTGTCAGTGGGCTACCATTTTAAATCTCTCCTGTAATCAGAAGTTGTGATCAAAACGAAACCCAGAACCAAACCCATTGCCATTTAGTCGATTCCGACTCATAGTGACCCTATAGGACAGAGTAGAAGGTATAAAATATCTTGGGATATAAGTCTCATCATAATCTATAATGTGATATTGTGACCGTGAATATTCATGTCTATGCCAAAATCTCTCTCCAGCTTCAGGAAACCAAAAAAGCACTTAAAGTATGGGGAAAAACAGTGTATGAGAAATATATTTGGGGTATAGAGTTAGAAAACAAACATAAGAGTTAAATAAAAGTACACAAAATTTGGACAAGGTTCTAGATGAAGGAAGTTGAAAAATCCAGTACTCTAGACAGCAAAGAAAACCTGAGAGGGGTAAGATACATGCATGTAACTCTTCTAGGTTATAGATAGATAGATAGACAGACTGTTGATAGGTAGGTAGGTAGGTAGGTAGATAGGTAGGTAGACAGAAGATGGCTGCCGTCAAACCCACTCCAACTCATGGTGGCCTTATATACAACAGAATGAAACATTGCTTATTCCTGTATTAGCCTCACAATTGCCAGCATGTTTGAGTCCATTATAGTGATTATTGTGTCATTTCATCTCACTGAGGATCTTCCTCATCCTTGTTTGCCCTCTACTTCATCAAACATGATATCCTCCTCCAGTGATTGATCCCTCTTGATGACATTGCCAAAGCAAGTGACTCAGACAATATTCTGTTGTAATTCATAAGATATTCATTGACTCATTTTCATTAGATTGCCAGGCCTTTCTTCCTAGTCTCTCTTAGAGTGGAAACTCCTTTGAAACCTGTCCAACTTGGGTGACCCTGCTGGCTTTTTAAAACAGGTGGCATAGCTTCCAGCATAATAGCAACATACAAGCCACCACAGTATGTCTGACAGATGAGTGGTAGACGTTCTGGATAAGAATCCTTTACCGTATCTTAGAAGTACAGAAGAGGGCATCCACTGTAATGTGAGTCCCATCACAGGGCTTAAATTACACGAATACATGTAAAATAAGGTGGCCTAGCAGAGAAGGAAATACCACAGATCCGTTCATGTGAAGAATGAGGCTTCAGTGGCAGGCAGTTTGCTTCCCAGGCATTTATATTGTTATCACTGATGACATGACAGCCACCAGTCAATAGACTGTAGGCTATTTAATCAAAAAGCAGTTGACAGTTGAATTGACAAAAACCCAGATAAAACTCAAATCTGAGTTTGGCAATTTTCAGCTATCTCTTATTTGAAAAATACTTTTGTATGCTCCATTCTTGTTAGACTGCATTCTCACTAGGAGATAACAGAGCCACTGGGTCCACTCTGAGATTCTTATTCAACAAACATGTATCCAAAGTAGAAATTTCCAGCTGTCAATTTACTATTTTTAGTGAAGACCTGTCTAAAGGAATCTGCAGGTTTTGTACTGGGTTTTCCTTGTTGAAAAAAGTTGCAAGGAAGAGATACTTTGAGAAGAACAAGACTAATGCTAATATGCATAAAGTCCCTTTTTAATAATGTCATCGTTATTTCAGGAACGTGTTACTATCTGGATGCTCCCATCACCTAACACATACACATACTGACGCAATTTTTACATTGCTTTCTATTGTCATGGCTGTCAGAAATAATTAACAAGAATAAATTGGAGAGAAGATAGAGGAGATGGGGAATAGATTCAACTAAGAAAGAGGGGAGGTATATATAGGGAGTTATACGGGTTACATAGGGAAATGAATTTTCCCCTTCTTATGCTTTCGAAGAGCTAGGACTATTTTATCCCCTTCAAAAAGACAAGGGTGCAAGTGAAAATAGACCTGGTGACAACACACAGTAGAATGAACTCTAAAGTAACATTTCAGAGATTTTATTTTCTTCTGATGTTTGTAGAGTTTATGAGCATTTCAGTAGTATCCTCTATTGGAAAAGCTGTACAGGATTTGTAATCTTGCTCAGTTTTCTGGAAGAAAATCTTAGTTGATATTTCATAAAAAATAATATTTAAATTCTAAACTATCGGGTTACACATTCTTAGGGGATAACAACAGTGGAGAAATGTAAACATGTCTGCAGTCTAAAGTTCATGTTATGTCCCAGCCATTCAGCAAGCATCTATTGAGTGCTTTGTACATATCAAAAAGACACAGACACAGAATAGCAAGAGAATAGACTGTGGTGCAGTAAAAGCAATGAGGTACTCTAAAATACTTGGCTTTAAAATACATTATACAATTTGGAATCGACCGGATGGCAATGAATTGGGTTTTGAAAACACATTTGAACATTTTATATTTGGGAGTTCATATTTTGGGAGTTCAGAGAAAGTGTCTTAAAGGTAGCATCACTGATGTTGTTCTTAAACAACAAATAAGAGTAAATCACCCACAGAAGAAGGGTGAAATCATTCCAGGCATCCCCTTATCCCTTGGAATGAACTGAAACACTTTTTCTTTTGCTGGCTGGACTAGCCTCAAGGGTTTCAGTTGTAGACTCTTGCCCTATATAATGGTCCTACCTATTAAACGAGCACTGGAAACTATATTGTACAGAAGCTATGACTGTAAAAAAAGGGCTGTTTAGATAATGCCATACACCTGATCTATATATTTGCTGCTGATAAAACCCAGGAAGGGGATCCAAAAAAAAAAAAAAAAAAGAATATTCTGGGCATATGAATTTATAAAAGAGAACAAAAGATTCAAACTGAAACAAACATATTTGAAAATATGACCTCAGGAGAATACATACTTTCTATAAACCTAATCTAAAATGCAAGTAGATTTATTTTGCCTTTTAATAAAAGGGAGAGAATATCAAGATATACAGGAACAGCAAGCATATACGTATGCCAGTAAGGGCAAGTGCTTAACATGGCTCAGGTCAGTGTCAACACAATGACCATATTCGTGATAGAATATAACATGGCCCCATTGAGAATCAGGGAAATTACCATATTTTTAAACAAATAATGCACCTGTTATATGTTTTTTTTGCCAACCACACTCTCCTGTGAGGTATTTTCATATACACACTATGCTAATATTTTTACCGCAACATGTAGTTCCCCTCTTCGAGATGCCACAAACTGGTCATGTGTGTCATAAAGACACTTCTCTTTTTTTGTAGACTCAGTTACCTCTTTATTTATTTATTCAGTGAGAGAATTGATCTTGATACTCTAAATTACTTTACACACTTAACAATATAATTCTGGAGACCAGTGATCCCCACAAAGAGAATCACTTTCCACTGTAAGATACCTTTAAAATGAACCTGAAAAACCCTATAATTTGGACTGTGCCCCTGTTTTCTGTAACTTGCCCTCTTTCCTTTTACCCCATGGCATATCTATTTATTCTGTTAAATTTCAAGACAATGTGATTTCACAATTTTCCACTCGTAGGTGGATCAGAGGGCTGGAAGGTTTGAAGCAGAATCAGTGGATGTATATGGGTGTACTTTCTCAAAATAAAGTCCTTAATTATTTAGAAAATCTAGATGTATTTGAATTTGGGATAACTTTTTTTGGATCTTGTGGCCTTTAGCATAAATAATAAACAAGAAATTTAAAATGAGGAAAGGGAGAAAATCTTTAAGTTGAACAAGGGAGAAATTTACTATCCATTAATAGTGGGAGGGTGAAATTTTAAGGGTCAGTTTATAAAAAAAGATACATAATAATATAATTAACCTCATGGAAATTTGTACTGGGGTAATTAGCATTTATAGCCTCCACCAATATGTAAGAGTAAGTTTTACCCATTCCTTTGTTTTTGCAATTATTTGAATATGCCTCAGCTCACTACCCTGTCAAGAAAACAGACTCAGTCACATTCAAGGAGAACCTTCCACATTTCTGTGGTATCTTACAGAAACCATTAATTTAAATAGTACAGAAATTTGGGAGACCACATCTCGTGCTTTCTTCATCACCATAGCTGCTGGTGGTCCTTGTTTCTAGAGGGGCACATGGGTTGTACAAGTCACAGAGAGTAGATTCCAGCCTTCTTAGAAGCCATCCTACCTGAGATACATTCTCTATACGTGCTAGACCTAGGTGTAAGGATGGAAATCATGGCACAGAAAACAATTACCTTTCTGATTATTATTTGCTGCATTTGCATGTGGTTTGTCTCAATTTTTGTAATATTGTTAGTATGAGGAAGGACTCCGTTCACAGAGTAATCCAAGAATGAGAAGATACTTCTACTATGCTGTTCTTGGCAGAAATCTCTGCCTGTTTACTAGACTCCAGTTATGTTCCTGGAAGAATTCTTCCAGCTACAGGAATGAAGATTGAATAAACACTCCTCAATTTCTCATCTTTCTAGCCTACTGCCCAAGAAACTATTTGCTAAACCTGTATTATGCTATGTCTACTACTAAACCTAGAAAATATTTCCAGGCATGCATATATGTTTCCTTGCTTACACCTTACATATATCCTAGCAAAATGCATTTCATATGCTTATTGTCCATCTAATAAATTATCTTTGTACAATATGCTTCCTTTCTGATTTTCTGATTACTTCTATCCATCACTCTTTCATCTGAGCATGATTCTTCTAAATTTGTTAACTCTCAGCACAAAGAAACCCACTCTACATGTGTCCTCTTTCTTCTTTTCTAGTTATTGCTTTTTGTCACACACTGTCATGTTCCTCTTGGGGATCCCTCATGTGGAATAATGCACTATATGCCAGGATGCAAGGCATCCACCAGTCACTATCACTTGAGAAAAAATCACAAGAGTCACTCTTCATCTAGCTTCAGGAAATAGTATAAATTGGAAGTTGTGGCACTCTGTTTCTTCAACTGAAATTACCAATTTTTATCTTCTTCCGCTTTGGAAAGAAAAACAACGACATTCTTGAAGGTGATCTCAGACCTTAAGAAATAGGATGATGACTTCTGCTCCTCAGAATGGAAGAACAGAGGGAGAAGATGTGATTAATTCTTCTTGCACAATATACTGCCATAAGCTTTCTTTTTTTTTAAGACACTATTGTGTGTGTGTATGTTTAACATACCAGCTTATTAGACATTTATGCACTTAGGCAAAAAAAAAAATAGATTTGGTAGCTATGCATGTTTACATAGATATCAGCTGGGGAATTATATTACACTTAGGCATTTTTTTTTTTTTAGGCATACACTAAATTTGAGCTTATACCACCCAGTGGTGGTCGAGTCAATTCTAACTCATGATGACTGCATGTGTTTCAGAATAGAAATGTTCTACATAGAAATTTCAGTGGGTGATTTTTGGAAATAAATTGCCAGGCCTTTCTTAGAGGCACCTCGAGCTGGACTCGACCCGCCAACCTTTCTGTTAGTAGCTGAGTGTTAACCGCTTTTACCACCCAGGGACTCCAAATTTGAGCTAGAACACTGACTTTCCTATAGTCATCAATATACCAGAAATATATTAAAAAAACAAAACTCATAGAAGCAAAGTTATTTAGTGACTGGTTAAGCGCATTTTGGGGGAGAGAATAAATATTTGTAACTAAATGAAAATAAATGGAAAGTAGGCAATCTCAAGATATGGATACAAATTCCAGCACTTTGAAGAATGATTTAGAGTGCTCCAGGATAGGATTGAAATATTGACAATGCAGATAATTTGCACTTAAAGTAGAAAGTTTCCTGCTCATTTTTGAAGCAGCTTGTCCTTGAAATATACATGATAAAAAAAAAATCAAATTACATATTTTCTGTATAAACTTTTCTATCAGTGTTTATACTTTATGTGGGTTATAGCTACTGAGCAAAACTACTAGTCATCCCTACAAAGATGCATTTTCCACAGTCTCCTGCCTGAAACATAATGAATCTCATGTCATATGTAATACAGAAAATAACCCATGAATGCATGATTCCCCCGAAGAAAAACCTCAGAGGTTCACATCAGAGTCTTCTCTGTGAAAGCCCTCTACTATCTCATGATCTCTTTTTCCATATGATTTTTGAAAGTTTAATCTTATGCATATTTTCATCCTTAACATTTGAAAAAGAGTCTGGGGCCACAAATATTTGCTGAATAAATAAATGAATTAAAATAAAAATATAAAATGCCAGTGAGGAAATTTAAAAATATATTTTTAAAATTGTATAAGAAAAATATAGATTTAGTGGCAGATTGAGTTGAAAGTGTTTTCAAATTCAGCATCATTAAAAGTTCAGGAGCCATTTCTCCTGCAATCCTAATGCATGGTTTTCCAGTATTTGCTTGATCAACTGTGGTTCTAAGTATTTTACAGCTGCACAAAGGAGCCAATCCTATTACTGAATATGTTTGTTAAAATGTTTCTTCCTTATAGTTAGATTAAATTTACTGGATAATATCTAATTTTCTCATGTACAATGACGTAAAGTAAATCTTCCCTTTTCTGTTGACAATATTGCAGATATGAGGAAACATCTATCATGAGTTTTCCCATTGTTTCCTGCATTAGACTAAGGATTACTGCAGCTTAAGTCATCAACTATATTATGTCTGCAAACCAGAAGTCTTCAAAGTTTAACTAGTCTTGCATGTGATTAAATAGTCTCAAAGGAGCCCTGGTGGCACAGTGATTAAGCACTCAGATGCTACCCAAAGGTTGGCAGTCCAAACTCACCAGCAGCTCCATGAGAGAAAGATGTGGCAGTCTGCTTTCATAAAGATTTACAGCCTTGGAAACTCTATGGAGCAGTTCTACTCTGTCCTGTAGATCGCTGTGAGTGGAAATAGACTCGATGGCCATGGGTTTAAATAGCTCAAAGAAGTTTGGATATCCCAAAGTGTCATTGCAATGGCCCATGACTGTAGAACTAGTTCAAATTTGTACACTTTTTATTGTAAATCAAATGTCATGCTTAGTATTTTGAAAGGCTTCTTAGATTTGTGGAGTTCTAAAATTTCTGTATATACTCAACCGTGATTAGTGGAAAAGAGACGATATAAGTACTTTAGAGAACTGACATTGATCATGTGCTATTTGATAAATGTTTTTCTCACTGCCTAATTTTGTGCTGCTGTGAACAGCATGGAGCTCCTACTCCCTTAATTTCCCTCATTAATTTCTGGTAGCTGAGTATAGAACTGTTACAAAAGATGGGGATACACATCTCTGTTTCTGATGATTTGCAGTTCTCCCACCCAGATTCTACCCCAGAGCTATGTGATTATAGAGTTGTCTTATTGAGACAGTCAATTTAAGGATGATGAAATGCAGAGCGTAATTATAAGCGGGATTCATTATACAGAATGAAGGCAGGGTCTGTAGTCACATAATAAATCTCATTCTTTGCACAAGATTTGGCTTTGTAGACTACTTATGTGGGTCTTTAACTGGCATTCTTTTCCCCAAAATGCTTAATTAGATAATAAACTTTCCAGTGTGGTTCCAAATAAGAAAACAAAAGCAAACTGAGAAACTCTCCGTAGATCAAGAACCTTGTCAAACATAGGGTATGTCTCTCTTGGCAACACCTCAACCGTACTGTCCAGATAGGACCCAGCATTCCTTATCTGAGTCCACACATTCTGTCTCTGTCTCTCTCTCTCTCACACACACACCCCATGCCATGCCAAACCAAAATGAAACTTACAACACTGAGTAAAACTCATTTTCAAATATTTCACGTCAGTTAGAGGTAGGAAGTAAAGAGCTCAATTATTCCAATGGTGAGAATGAAAGAGTGTGCAAACAGGTTAAGACTGTAGGTCAAATTAGGTTTCCAAGTTTACAGATATAACAATTCACCCCACTCCATTCTCCATATATTAGAGAACCATCTAATATTCTTAATCTACATAAATGAGATAATATTTTTTATGATAACAATGGGCAAATATATTTTCTGACTCTCAAAACTTCCTGTAATTGCAAATGTTGTTTTTTGTAAACATCAGTTCTCTTTTTATTTAGTAATAAAGTCCTTCTATAAAACCTCTAACTTTTCAATTATTGGTAAATACATATTTAACTTGACTAAATTAGTATTTCTGTTACAACATTTAAACACATTTTCATGTCAAGTTCTTAAAATTTTGCTACCGTGTAATGGTACTCATTGTACCATGACAAATGAAATGGGAAATCAAAAGGCCGAGGAAAAAAATGAAAAGAAATGAATGTTATTGAAACCTGGGGTTGACACATCGTGTGTACTTTCCACATCCAATGCTACTGAAGTAGTATTTTAGAACAACAACAAACCGTGACTTGCTACAGCTAAAGAAAAAAATGGAGGCTTAACTAAGCAAGATCTAGCAAAAGTTGAAAATGTTTTTTAATTAAACTTTTATCATTGTTTTAAAATGTTGTACTTAAGAATTTAAAGATAACATTTTATTATGTCTTCCTCTAACTACTGTGTCATAGTTCTCTATTATTTGTTCATGGTATCTGAATTATGCTCTTCATACCCGTTGTGTAGACTTTTTTTTTTTTTTTAATCGTGCTTTAGGTGAAAGAATACGGAGCAAATCAGTTTCTCATTAAACGATTAATACACATATTGTTTTGTGACATTGGTTGCCAACTCTGCAAGGTGCCGACATTCTCCCCTTCTGGATCTTGGTTTCCCAATTTCCATTTGTCCAGTTTTCTTGTCCCTTCTTGCCCCCTTGTCTTTGCTTTTGAGCGGGTGCGCCCATTTAAAGTTCAAATATATGGTTGAGCTACGTGGATAATTGTTCGTTTTATAGGCCTGTCTAATTTTGGTTGAAGGATGAAGTTGAGGAGTGGCTTTGTTGTTGTTAGGTGCCAATGAGTCAGTTCCGACTCCTAGCGACCCTACGCACAACAGAACGAAACACTGCTTGGTATTGAGCCATCCTTATAATCGTTGCTATGCTTGAGCTCATTGTTGCAGCCACTGTGTCAATCCACCTCATCAAGGGTCTTCCTCTTTTCCGCTGACACTGTACTTTGCCAAGCATGATGTTCTTCTCCAGGGATTGATCCCTCCTGACAATATGTCCAAAGTATGTAAGACGCAGTCTCACCATCCTTGCCTCTAAGGAGCATTCTGTCTGTACTTCTAAGACAGATTTATTCGTTCTTTTGGCAGTCCGTGGTATATTCAATATTTTTTGTCAACACCATAATTCAAAGGCGTCAGCTCTTCTTCGGTCTTCCTTATTCATTGTCCAGCTTTCACATGCATATGATGCCATTGAAAATACCATGGCTTGAGTCCGGCGCACCTTAGTCTTCAAGGTGACATCTTTGCTCTTCAACACTTCAAAGAGGGCCTTTGCAGCAGATTTACCCAATGCAATGAGTCTTTTGATTTCTTGACTGCTGCTTCCATGGCTGTTGATTGTGGATCCAAGTAAAATGAAATCCTTGACTTCAGTCTTTTCTCCATTTATCATGATGTTGCTCATTGGTCCAGCTATGAGGATTTTTGTTTTCTTTATGTTGAGGTACAATCCATACCAAAGGCTGTGGTCTTTGATCTTCATTAGTAAGTGCTTCAAGTCCTCTTCACTTTCAGCAAGCAAGGTTGTGTCATCTGCATAACGCAGGTCGTTGATGAGTCTTCCTCCAATCCTGATGCCCTGTTCTTCATATAGTCCAGCTTCTCAGATTATTAGGGTTATTTAAATAATCTTGGATTATTAAACAGGTATGGTGAAAGAATACAACCCTGATGCACACCTTTCCTGACTTTAAACCAATCAGTGTCCCCTTGTTCTGTCCGAACAACTGCCTCATGATCTGTGTAAAGGTTCCTCATGAGCACAATTAACTGTTCTGGAATTCCCATTCTTCGCAATCTTATCCATAATTTGTTATGATCCACACAGTAGAATGCGTTTGCATAGTCAATAAAGCACAGGTAAACATCCTTCTGGTATTCGCTGCTTACAGCTAGGATCCATCTGACATCAGCAATGATATCCCTGGCTCCACATCCTCTTCTGAAACCGGCCTGAATTTCCGGCAGTTCCCTGTTAATATACTGTTGCAGCCATTTCTGAATGATCTTCAGCAAAATTTTGCTTACGTGTGATATTAATGGTATTGTTCTATAATTTCCACATTTGGTTGGATCATCTTTCTTGGGAATAGGCATAAATGTGGATCTCTTCCAATCAGTTGGCCAGGAAGCTGTCTTCCATATTTCTTGGCATAGACGAGTGAGCACCTCCAGCGCTGCATCTGTTTGTTGAAACATCTCAACTGGTATTCCATCAATCTCTGGAGCCTTGTTTTTCACCAATACCTTCAGAGCAGCTTGGACTTCTTCTTTTAGTACCATCAGTTCCTGATCATATGCCACCTCTTGATATGGTTGAACATCGACTAATTCTTTTTGGTATAATGACTTTGTGTATTCCTTCCATTTTCTTTTGATGCTTCCTGCATCGTTTAATATTATTCCCAGAGAATCCTTCACTATTGCAACTCAAGGCTTGATTTTTTTCTTCAGTTCTTTCAGCTTGAGAAACACCGAGTGTGTTCTTCCCTTTTGGTTTTCCATCTCTAGCTCTTTGCACATGTCATTATAATACTTTACTTTGTCTTCTCGAGAGGCCCTTTGACATCTTCTGTTCAGTTCTTTTACTTCATCATTTCTTCCTTTTGCTTTAGCTGCTCGACATTCGAGAACAAGTTTCAGAGTCTCCTCTGACATCCATCTTGGTGTTTTCTTTCTTTCCTGTCTTTTCAATGACCTCTTGGTTTCTTCATGTATGATGTCCTTGATGTCATTCCACAACTCGTCCAGTCTGCTGTCACTAGTGTTCAATGCATCAAATCTATTCTTCAAATGGTATCTAAATTCAGGTGGGATGTACTCAAGGTCATATTTTGGCTTTCGTGGACTTGCTCTGATTTTCTTCAGTTTCAGCTTGGACTTGCATATAAGCAGTTAATGGTCTGTTGCACAGTCGGCTCCTGGTCTCCTTTTGACGGATGATATTGAGTTTTTCCATTGTCCCTTTCCACAGATGTAGTCAATTTGATTTCTGTGTGTTGCATCTGGGGATGTCCATGTGTATAGTCGCCGTTTATGTTGGTGAAAGAAGGTATTGCAATGCAGAAGTCATTGGTCTTGCAAAATTCGAGTGGCTTTAATACTGAGTTAAAAGGGTGCCTTGGGGCCATGCTTTTGGGGTTTCTCCAGTCTCTGTCAGACCAGTAAGACTGATCTTTTTTTGTGAGTTTTAATTCTGTTCTACATTTTTCACACTCTCTGTCAGGAACTCTCTATTGTGATCCCTGTAAGAGCAGTTGTTGGTGGTAGCCAGTTACCATCTAGGTATTCTGGACTCAGTCTGGTGTAGGCTGTGGTAGTTGTGGTTGATTAGTTCTTTAGACTAACTTTTTCCGGTGCCACAGTTTTCTTCATTCTCCGTTGGTCCAGAAGGGGTGGGGCCAGTAGATGTATCATAGATGGACACTCACAAACTTTTAAAACCACAGGTGCTACTCACCAAAGTAGGTTGTAGAACATTTTCCTTATTAGCTGTGTTATGCCAATTGAGCTAGATGTCCCCGGAGACATCATCCCCTGCTCTTAACCCTGTAACTCAGTTTCTTGGGGATGTGTCTATGAAGCTCCTCTGAATTTGCTTTTGTCAAGTTGTGCTGACCTGTCCAGTATTGTGTACAGTATTAACCTTCACCAAAGTTACCACTTATCTATTGTCTGGTTAGTGTCCCCCTGCCCCCTCATAACCATCGAGGATTTTTTCTCTCTGTGTGTAAACCTTTTCATGAGTTTTTATAATACGGGTTTTATACTGTATTTGTCCTTTTAGAATTGACATATTTCACTCAGCATAATGTACTCTAGATTGATCCATGTTGTGAGATGTGTTTCCAGATTCATAGTTGTTCTTTGTCATTGTATAGAATTCCATTGTATGTATCTGCCATAGTTTATCCATGCATCTTTTGAGGGACACTTCAGTTGTTTCCATCCTTTTGCTATTGTGAATAATGCTGCAACAGACATGGGTGTGCATGTCTATTCGTATGACGGTGTTACCGCAAAACACAGATTTGGGCCACCTGCCGCAAAGCCAACACTGAGACAGGGATGAGGAAAGCAGCAAGAGGGCTTTATTGTATACTGATATACGAGAGACAGAGGAGAATGGGCTCCTCCAAAGTCTGTCTGTCTGCTGGAGACCAACTGGAGGGTTTTATAGGGTTAGGGCTTAGGCTTAAAGAATCTGGAGAATGGCAGTTCCTCTTTGGGGCAGGGGGGTGCATGTTGATCACATTTGAGGCATGTTGACCTTCTGTGGGTATTCTTTAGAGGTGCTCTGATGCCATCCTGGTTTCAGCCACAAGATGAGTTCCTATTGTCCGATTGTCTCATCCCAGGTCTTATTGATCATTGTTCTGCTCATTCAAGAGGAATATAAGTTAATTTTAAACTTTATGGAATCATGGAGAATGGGAGAGGGAAGGGAGGAAACAAACCACAAATCACAAAATCACTGGGGTATGCAAAAGCTAACCACGCAAGCCATGTAGAAACAATGCTATAGTACCTAGGACGTTAGGTCCCTACAATCTCTTTCTCACTCCCCCCATTTGAATGGCTCTTATTCCTCTAGGATATATTCCTAGGAGAGGGATAGCTGGATCACATGGTATTTCTATTTCCAGCTTTTTAAGAAAGCACCATATTGTTTTCTAAAGTGGTTATAGCATTTTGCATCCCACCAGTACTATATAAGAGTTCCAAGCTCCCTTCAACCTGTCCAACATTTGTTATTTTCTGCTTTTTTTTTTTTTCTTGTGCCAGTAATTTTGGGGTGATACTGTGTTTCACTGTAGTTTTGATTTGCATTTCTCTAATGGATGGTGATTGCGGGTATTTGTGTCTGTTAGCTGTCTGAATGTCTTCTTGGTGAAGTGTCTGTTCATATCCTTTGCCAGTTTTTCCAATGGATTGTCTTTTTGTTGTAGAGGTGTTGGATTTACCTACAGATTTTAGACATTAGACTTTGTCAGACATGTCACAGCCAAAAAATTATTTTCCCAGTCAGCAGCTTCTCTTTTTACTCTTTTGGTGAAGTATTTTGATGAGTGTAAAAGTTTAATTTTTAGAGTACCCATGTTATCTAGTTTATCTTCTGGTGTTTGTATATTGTTACAGTTTGTATCCTATTTATGCCATATATTAGGGTCCTTAGGTGGTCCAGTGGTTAAGGGCTAACCAAAAGGTCCGCAGTTTGAATCCACCAGCCACTCCTTGGAACCCCTGTGAGGCAGTTCCACTCTGTCCTATATGATCACTATGAGTTGTAACTGACTCGACCCCACCTAACAACAGCAACATTGATCCCATTTTTTCTCCCATGATCTTTGTAGTTTTGGGTTTTATATTTACGTCTTTGTTCCATTTTGTATTTGTTTTTGTGTATGGTGAGAGGTATGGGTCCTGTTTCTTTTTTTTACAGATGGACATCCAGTTTTGCCAGCATCATTTTTTAAAAAGATTGTCTTTTCCCCATTTAATGGAAGTTGGGCCTTTGTCAAAAATTAGGTAACCATAGGTGGATGGATTTACATCTGGGTTCTCAATTCTGTTCCATTGGTCAATATATCTGTCATCGTACCAGTACCAGGCTGTTTCGACTACAGTAGCTGTGTATAGTAGGTTCTGAGGTCAGGTAGTGCGGGATCTGCTACATTTTTCTTCTTCTACAATAATACTTTACTTATCCGGGTCTCCTTCCCTTTCCATACAAAGTTAATGATAAGTTTTTCCATCTTGTTAAAGAGTGCTGTTGGTATTTGGATCAGGATTGCATTGTATTTGTAGACTGCTTTGGGTTGAATTGAAATTTTCACAATGTTGAGTCTCCTTATCCATGAGGTCTCTTTTTGTTTCTTGCTGTAGCCTTTTGTAGTTTTCTTTGTATAGATCTTTTACATCCCTGCTTAGATATATGCCTACGTGTTTTACTTTTTTAGGGACTATTATAAATGTTATTGCTTTCCTGAGTTCATTTTCATCGGTCTCTTTATTGATATGTAGGAATCCAACTGATTTTTGTATGTTTATTTTGATGGTTAAGATTGTGTGTTACCTTGGCTGGGCAATAATTCTCAGTGTTTATATGTGATCACTCCCATGATGGAATCTGCTGTGAGTAGGAAATCAGTTGAAGGGGAGTTTCCTTGGGGGTGTGGCCTGTATCCAAATATAAGCAGACATTCTGGCTTTTTGCTCGATCTGGATCCTGCAGCTGCCTCTTGTTCATCTGACCCCTGGTTCTTGGGATTCATAGATCTTCACTGCCTGTGAGTGAGAGCCCTGCCCTCTGAAACACCAATCGTGGGTTTGCCAGCCTCTGTTGCTATGTGAATTAAGGGAAGCCTCCATTCTGATCCAAAGACTTGGGATATTCCAGCCTCTACAATTGTGTGAGCTGTTTCCTTGGTATAAATCTCTCCATACATATATATACTTATATGCTTTACTGGTTTTGCTTCTCTAGAGAACCCAACCTAAGAAATTTGTCTTGTATATTGCTGTTCTACTGAATCTTTCCATTAGTTCCAGTAATTTTTTGGTGGAGTTTTTAGTTTTCTCTATGAATACTATCATATCATTCATGATGAATAGGGATAGTTTTACCTTTTCCTTACCAGTTCAGATGCCCTTGATTTCTTTTTCTTGCTTTGTTTCTCTGGCTAGTACTTCCAGCACAAGGCTAAATAGGAGTGTTGATAAAGGGCATCCTCGTCTTGTTCCCGTTCTCAGGAGAATATTTTCAGCCTCTCTTCATTGAGAATGATGTTGACTGTTGGTTTTGTATAAATGCCCTATATTAGGCTAAGGAATTTCCCTTCTATTCCTATTTTATTGAGTTTTTATCAGGAATGGATGTTAGACTTTATCAAATGCCTTTTCTGCATTGATTAAGGTGATTATGTGATTCTTTTGTTTTACTTCTTTATTTTGACACACATCCTACTTTCATGTTTTATTAATGACAGCTGTACCATATTTGTAAAATAATTTACATAATATGTTAATCCTCCAAAGGAGGGGGAATGGGACCTTATAATTGCCTATGAAATTAGCACTTGCTCTGCCTATGCCAAAGGTAGATAATGTTTCAGAATTTTTTTTTAATTTTTATTGTGCTTTATGTGAAAGTTTACAAATCAAGTCAGTCTCTCACACAAAAACTTATATACACCTTGCTACATACTCCCAATTGATTCTTTTGTTTTATTTATGTGGTGGATTACATTGATTGATTTTCTAATGTTGACCCATCCTTGCAGTATACCTGATATAACTCCTACTTGGTTGTGGTGTGTTATTATTTTTTATATGATACTTTATACTATTGGCTAGGATTTTGTTGAGAATTTTTGCATCTATATCCATAAACTTTTATGGGGCAGTTCTACTCTGTCCTATACAGTTGCTATGAGTCAGAATCGACTTGACGGCACTGGGTGTTTGTTTTATATTCATAAGAGATATTGGTCTGTAATTGTCTTTTTTTTTTTTTTTTTTTGGTGTCTTTGCCTGATTTTGGCATCAGGGTTATGCTGGCTTCATAGAACGACTTTGGAAGTATTCCTTCCTTTTCTATGTTCTGAAATAATTTGAGCAGTCCTGGTGTGCTCTTCTCTGAATGTTTGATAGAATTCTCCAGTGAAGCCGTCTGGGCCAGAACTTTATTTGTTGTTGGGAGTTTTTTAATTCCCTTTTCAATCTCTTTTCTTGTTATAGTTCTGTTCAAATCTCCTACCTCAGTTTTTGTTAGTTTAGGTAGGTAGCGTGTTTTTAGAAATTTGTCCATTTCCTCTAGGTTTCAAATTTGTTGGAATATAGTTTTTCACAGTATTCTGTTATGATGTTGTGGTGGTTAAGAGCTACAGCTATGAACCATAAGGTTGGCAGTTCGAATCTACCAGCCACTCCTTGGCAACCCTATGGGCCAATTCCGCTATGAGTCAGAATTGATGACAATTGTTTAGGTTTTTTTGTTTGTTTGTTTGTTTTTCTGTTATAATCCTTTTTATTTCAGTTGGATATGCTGTAATGTCTACATTTCATTTCTTGTTTAGGTTGTTTGCTTCCTCTCCTGTTCTATTCATTTATTTATTTTGTTAATTTGGCCAATGGTTTCTCAGTTTTGTTGATCCTTTCAAAGAACCAGCTTTTGATTTTGTTGATTCTTTGTATTGTTTTTCTTTTCTCTAATTCTGCTCTGATATTTATTTCATTTCTTCTGGTGGCTGTGGGCTTCTTTTGCTGTTCTCTTCCTATTTGTTTGAGTTATATAGCTAATGTTTTGATTTTGTTCCTTTTTTTTTTGATAAGTTCATCTATTGCTATAAATCGACCCCCGAGCACTGCCTCTGCTGTGTGCAAAAGGTTTTGGTATGATGTGTTTTCATTTTTATTTGATTCCAGGAATTTTTTTTATTCCATTTTTTATTTCTTCTAATACTCAGTGGTTTTTAAGCAAGGTGTTATTTAGTTTCCATGTATTAGATTTTTTTCCTTACTTTCCTTATTATTAATTTCTACTTTTATGGCATTGTGATTAGAGAAGGTGCTTTGTATTATCTCAGTGCTTTGGATTTTGTTGAGGGCTGCTTTGTGGCCTAAGATGTGGTCTATTCTGGAGAATGTTCCATGTGCATTGGAAAAGAATGTATAGTTGGTGCTGTTGGGTGGAGTATTATATATATGTCTATGGCGTCAAGTTGGTTGATTGTAACCTTTAGGTTTTCTGTATCTTTGTTGCGTTTCTTTCTAGATGTTCTGTCCTTTATTGAGAGTGGTGTATTGAATTCTCCTACTACTGTTAATGGAACTGTCAGTTTCACTTTTCAGTTCTGTTAGAGTTTGTTTTATGTATTTTGAAGCTGTGTCATTGGGCACATAGATATTTATTATGGTTATGTCATCATATAGGGTTGTCTCTTTATTCATCACATAATGTCCTTGCTCGCCTTTTATGGTGGATTTTGCCTTAAAGTCTACTTTGTCTGAGATTAGTATTGCTACTCCTACTCTTTTTTGGTAGCTGTTTACTTGATATATTTTTTTTATCCTTTGATTTGTAATATATTTATGTCATTGTTTCTAAGGTGTGTCTCTTGTACACAACATATTCATGGGTCATGCTTTTTTTTTTTTTTTTAAATCCATTCTGTCATTCTCTGTCTCTTTACAGGTGCATTTATGCCATTTACATTCAGTGAGATTGTTGATGTGTGTGAGTCTGTTGTTGTCATTTTGTAGTACTTTTTTTCTGTGGTGCTGACATTTTCTTCATTCCTCCTACTCTCCTGTGCTGAGTTCCTATTGTTTGTTGAATTTCTTTTCATTCCTTTCTTTTTTGTTGAGTTTGTTTTTACTAAGACTGTGTTTTTCTTCCTTATTTTGATGAGTAGGTTTGTTACGTTTCTTTCTGGTTACCTTGAAATTTACACTTATCTTCCTAAGTTTGAGTCAGTCTTTTATTACTTGATATCACCTTGGCTTCCTCTCCATTTGAAAGTTCTATACTTATACTGTTTATTCTCCTTTTTATTGTTCTGAAGTTGTTATTTACAGATGGATATCTTTTGTTCTGTGTTGTAAATCTTTTAGTTTTGTTTTATCCTTGAGAGTTTATTACCTATGTTGGTATCTGGCTGATGCTATCATGTGTTCTATATTCAAGTTGTTTTCTGATGTTGTTGGTTCTCTAAGCAAAGGACCCCCTTTAATATTCTTTGTAGGTTTGGTTTGGTTTTTACATATTCCATTAATTTTTGGAAATCATTTGGAAATATCCTAATCTCACCAGCATATTTTGGTGAGAGTTTTTCAGGTATATTATTCTTGGTTGGCAATTATTTTCTTTAGTGGATGCTCTGTCTTCTTTTGGAAGCTCTGTGAAATTGCCTCCCGAATCTCCCTTTCTACGGTTGTTGCTGGTTGTGTTCCAAGATGGCTTGAAGCTGTGCTGCATTAGCTGGCAGGAGACCTCCACTCCATAACTCTCCTCATCCTCTGTTCTCTGCCATTTTTTCTTCCATTTGGTGCTTGATATAGTTCTTTATCCCTTCATTTGACGCTTAGGATTCCAGTATTGATGCTTGTATCTGTTTTACTTAGTTTTTCATGTCTTTACTGCAGAAGGACAACATGGTGCGTCTGTCTATAGTGCCAAGCTGGCTGCACATCTAAGCTTATTGTGTTTTATTTATTATTGTACTGCAGATGAAAGTTTGCAGAATGAGGTAGCTTCTCATTAAAGTTAGTATACATATTGTTTTGTGACATTGGTTACCAACCCTATGACTTGTCAGACACCCTCCTTTCTCGACCTTAAGTTTCCTATTACTAGCTTTCCTATCTCCTCCTGGCTTCTAGTCCCTGCTTCTGGGCTCATGTGCCCCCTTAGTCTCATTTTGCTTCATAGGTCTGTCCAATCCCCTGCTGAAGGGTGAACCTCAAGAATGACTTCAGTACTGAGTTAAAAGTGTGTCTGGTAGCCATATTCTTTGAGTTTCTCTAGTCTCTGTCAGGCCACTAAGTCTAGTCTTTTTTTGTGAGTTAGAATTTTGTTCTACGTTTTCCTCCAGCTCTGTCCAGTTTCCTTTATTGTGATCCCTGTCAGTTGTTGGTGATAGCAAGGCACCATCTAGTTGTACTGGACTCAGTCTGGTGGAGGCTATCGTAGTTGCAGTCCATTAGTCCTTTAGACTAATCTTTCCTGTGTGTCTTTAGTTTTCTTCATCCTCCCTTGTATCTTATACGTCTGCTCAAAAGCTTTTAAGATCCCAGATGGCACACACCAAAGTTGAATGTGGAAGATTTTCTTTATAAATTATGTTATGCCCCAAGACCTTGGTCCCCTCTAGACTTATTTTTTGTAGTTAGTAAAATTGCCAGGTAAATTTTCACCACCGGAGGTGCTCCGATGGGGATAAATATATGGTGCACAGGAAGCAGAGAGAAAGAATGCCAATCTCAACACTTAGGATCAGGATTGAATTCTCAAAGGTGACATCTTTTTCCAGTCAAGTGTGCTAATAAACAGAGAGCCTAAATACCCAAATATGAGGAAAATAAAAGGTATTTGTAATGCCACCTTTCCTGACCCCCATAGTTAGTATAAAGAAAAAGTAAATCAAGTCTCTTGCCCAGGAAGAACACAACTGTTTATGGTTGTTGCTAGGAGAACTGTATTCTAATGACAGACATGTGTTGGTGGTGTCTCTGTAGCCTTTGGATCCCTGAGAATTCCTGGATACGCCTCCTCCAAGTAGGGAATGGAAAATTTTGCAAGAGAATTCCAACATTGAAACAGCAGGCTTCTCCAGACAGAAGACCCAGAGGCCTTCATTTCATGTGCTAATTTAAGGGAATTTCACCTTTTATTGAGAATGCTTACCTCTCATAGAGTATGCCATACATACACAAATCACCCACTGATCCAAATTAGGCCATTATAAATCAGAAATGTTTTACAGTCTAAAAAGAAATTATGCCTAAATTAAACTGTTGCAAAATCACAGATATGCATCTTTTCGATTATTGCTGTATTTACAAGCATAAACAAATGTAAGGGACAATTGGGAGAACAAAAAGAGTAATTTCATGATATTTGCTTGGAGAGCACCAACTTCATAGATGTGAGTGTTTCCAAGGAACCTTAAAAATAATAATAAAACAATAATAATAGCAACAATAAAAGCAATAGTGAGCATTTATGTGAATCAAAGGGCAGACAGCACAGACCAAACAGTGAGAACAGCACATGTAAAGACTTTGAATAAAGACAGGGTGTAGTATATGAAATCTTTATCACACGGTAATGCACAGTAATTTGAAAATAAAAATTATCAAAAATAAAAACGCTGAGAGCTGTTTGGAAAGGGGTTTAGTTTTTGTGGAGAAAGGAATTTTTTTCTCATTCATTTTCACTGCAAAATATGTTGGGAATAACACCAAATGAAGAAAGACATGCATAAAATCAGAGATTTACTGAGAGTTACTCATTTGGAAACACATCTGGAATATATTTAGTGTACATTATATATATTAATTATTCTAATCAGTTTTGGCTTTCATGTTTGGTGATTAGTACTATTAACCCCAGAGAAAAATATGCATATGAATTACAACTGAGTAGCCAGTGGTATACCAGTGTACTCTCACGGAAAGGAAACACTTCTTCCTTTTTCTCTTTAACATTCATCAGGAAGGGGAAATGAGGAGGTGATGGGATGCCACAGAAAAGCAGAAAACGAAGGGCTACAGGTCCCTGGTAGACCCATTAGGTCTGTGGCCTATATATTGCAATCGTGCTCACATTTATTTGATACTATTTTACAGACAATGTACCAGGCTCTGCAGAGACGACAATTATCAGGGTACCCTCTGCCCATTACAACCTCACAACCTTATGAGGAAACAGACATTTCTATAGCTTAGTGCATGCTTTACTGGCAGTGTGAGAGGATGTCTGTGCTGTTCCAGAGATAGAGGTATTAATGGTGAGATCTGGAAGATTTCTCAGGAAAAAAAAAAAAAGCAATTGTTCCTATAAATATGATAGGAGGGGAACATTTTGTCTCAAAAAAAAAAAAAAAAAAAAACCTGAAAACATTGTCTTTGACTGCTATGTACTTGGTGTCTAGTGTTGCATGCTACGGTTTACCTTTAAAATCAATGCTACTTATCTTCTTATTTCCAGAAATGTTCTGTGCTCTCACTCGACTCCAGATTGTTTTCCAAACAAACAGACAAGGGCATAAATGAAGAAAGGCTGAGTTTGATAATTAGTGAAGGAGCTAGCACTCTGCTAAGTGTGTTACATATGTTACCTCATGTGATTATCTCACATAAACCCTTAATTCTAGAATTACACAGAGACAAAAGCAAAACTTGGAATCCTCAGTGTCCATTTTTTATTCATTTATTCACTTACTTATTTCAATTGTTAGCTGATTTAGAGAGAATGTATTTTTTGATAGTATTTTTTGATAGTTGTAACTTAAAGTAGAAAAACTAAAGTAATATAATCAATTTCTGTCCCCTTTTAAACATGGTTGTACTTTAAAGGGAGGCCTTGGGCTGTGCAAGCTATTAACACACTTGGCTGCTAACCATAACGCTGGAGGTTCAAGTCTACCTAAAGGAGCCTCAGGAGAAAGGCCTGGTGACCTACTTCTGAGAAATCAGCCATTGAAAACCATGTAGAGCACACATCTACTCTGACACACATGAGGTCACCATGAATCTGAATTAACTTGATAGCAGCTGATTTGGTGCTTTAAAGCACCTGTCCAGTGAGAACAGACACGGAGGTCCTCCACTTTGGATCATCCTGGTGCAGACATTCCACGATGTGGATACTATTCTGACAATTTTTTAGATCACAAATTGACACTGAATTCTCTTTGCTATCTGAGGAAGGAATTTCTGAGCCACCAGCTTTTGATTCCTCTCACCTGTTGTCCACAGAACATTGGGTTTAGTTCTTTGGCAGTTTAGTGCTGATAGAAAGCCTACGCTGACTTTAGAGTCAGTGAAAGGATTTTTCCACTTGCAGCTTTTCTTTACTATAGACTTGCCTCATGTGTAAACCTTTGGATTATGCATTGTTACACATGTGATGTCAAAATGAAATTAGCCAATTAGCTTAATATGAGTATATTTGGTAAGTAAACCTGAACACATTGAAAGTAAATCTGTTAACCTGCTGAACTAAAAATGGATTATGATATTCAAAATAAAATGCTCAGAGGGAACAAATTGTGTATTCATGACACGCATGCAATCTAGTTTCAACAGAGCAGGTTTGCATAGGCCAGAGATCTTCACCCCTGTTTTTCCCAGGGGGAGAAATGAGTCCCTCTGTTCATATTGGAAAAGACAACTCTATTTGGCTATCTGAGGATTATAGCAAAGTTCTCTTTCATGACCTGGTTTCTCAAAAAGCCTAGCCATCTCAGAATTTCAGTAACTGTCACAAGAACTGGCATTTCTCAAATTGGTTGCAAGTAACCTGACATGCTCTAAGGCATTGCAAAGCTTCACAAATGATCCAGAGATCAACGAATTAACTTGTTGTATTAGAAATGAGTGATGGTGTGTGTGCATGTTTGTAATAACATATGAATGCATGGCTCTATTTCTTTGACACTATATTTTGAAATTGCATTAGCCAAATTTGTCTCAAAATTTCTCAATTAAATTAGTTGTATAGTCTATGTTTTATGAATTTCTTAAAATAGTATTATATTTAAATTATAACATTAAATATACTTCCATTCCAGATCATCTAATAATTTTACAAAGCTGAAGTTGAAAAAAAAATGCCAAAGATTTCTAGTTTTGTTCTGTTTTTGTCTTTGTTTAATTTCTGAGCATGAAATCACTTCCTTGACATATGCCATATTCAATAAAATCCGTGCATTGAGAACGTAAACATCTTGTAAAAAGAAAGAGAATAATGTCACAATTAAAACCAGACAAAACATATGCTCCAAAAGAGGCTGTCATTATTTGTGCCATAGTAGTAATAATATTTGATTGGCTAGAAAGCATTCTGAATAAATGGTTCCTGTGTTGCCAATTATAAACCTTGGCTTTGTCAAGTTGTTGTTTTATTGGTATTGTGAGAGGGATCAAGGTCTTCATATTCTCCCGAGAAATGAATCATGTCATTTAAATAACTGCTGAAACGCTGCCATAAAGTGAAGAGGTGCAGGATGTTGTGTTTATGCAAAAATGACTTTGCTTAAAACCTGTTTTGTTTCTTGGTTTTTATTTCTTAGATCTTATTTTTGCTTTTGCAGTAACTGAATCACATTCAGCCTATACAGAGAAACATTCTAAGGGAGAAACAAAGTGATCACTGTATTCTTAGCACTCATACTTTGAAACCCTGAATTGCCATTATTTTGATATTCTTTCCTTAACTAGTGAATAAGTTAGATTGAACTGACTTTAGAGGCGAGATGTGTTACTTTGCAACCTCTAAATTAAACACTTCAAAGATTACAAATTTTGCCATTCTAACTTTCATGAACATAATACAACAAGTTGTGTTTTATAATGAAGCTACTTCTCACCCAAGATACACCATAGTGTTAATTTCGCTATCATGGTACTACTCCTTTCACTGCAAAATGCCTTTGTGCCAGCTGCCAACATCCTTGGAAGCATAATTTTCTATATTTGACTGATGAAAGGGCAATGAAAATACTTATAAATATCTGTCCTATAAGAGAACAAAAGTAATTGTTCAAAGGGTAGGAGATATAAACTACTGTCTATGCAACAAGATACTAGTGTAACAAGATTCACTGATAATCACTGATGATTGGAATGCAAAAGTTGGAAACAAAGAAGAAGCCTCCAGTATTTGGAAAATACGGAGAAATGATGCCAGAGATTGTGGGATTGAATTTTGTAAGACTGTCTTAGGCCGGGTTTTCTAGGGAAGCAAAACCAGTAAAGCATATAAATATATATATATATATATATATATATATATAGTGAAAGATTTATATCAAGGAAACAGCTCACGCGATTGTAGAGGCTGAAACATCCCAAGTCCGTGTATCAAGATAGAGGCTTCTTTCAATACACGTAGACACAGGGGCTGGCGAACTCAGGATTGACAGGTCAGAGAGCCAGGATCCTGCTCTTAGGCTGTGAGGATCTATGAATTCCAAGATCTGCAGATAAGTTGATAGCTAAGGTCCCAAGAGCCAGAGGTCAGACAAACAGGAGCCAGCTGCAAGAACCAGAATGAGCAAAGAAACCAGATATCTGCTTATGTTTGGATCAGGCTACACCCCCAAGGAACCTCCCTTTCAACTGATTGGCCAATCACAGCAGATTCAATCATGGGAGTGATCACGTACAAACACTGAGAATCATGGCCCAGCCAAGTTGACTCACAATCTTAACCTTCACAAAGACCAAGGGCTTATTCATTTCAAATACCTTTTTTCAACAGTATAAATGGCAAAGAGTTAGAGTTAGAAAATAAAAAGGGAAGAATTCACTCAGTATTTCTCAAGCTGAAAGAACTGAAGAAAAAATTCAAGCCTTGAGTTGTAATTTTAAAGGATTTTATTGAACGACACAGGAAGCATCAAAAGAAGATGAAAGCAATACACAGAGTCACTTACCAAAAAGAATTGATCCATGTTCAAACATTTTAGGAGGTAGCATATGATCAAGAACCAATGGTATTGAAGGAAGAAGTCCAAGCTGCACTGAAGGCATTGGCGAAAAACAAAGCTCCTGGAACTGACGGAATACCAGTTGAGGTGTTTCAACAAATGGATACAACACTGGAAGTGCTGAATCATCTGTGCCAAGAAATCTTGAAGACAGCTACCTGGCCAAATAACTAGAAGAGACCCATATCTGTGCCCATTCCAAGAAAGGCAATCCAACAGAATGAGGAAATTATTAAACAATATCTTTAATATCACATGTGTCTTAGTCATCTAGCACTGCTATAACAGAAATATCACAAGTGGGTGGCTTTAACAAAGAGAAATTTATTTTCTCACAGTCTAGTAGGTTACAAGTCCAAATTCAGGGTGTCAGCTCCAGGGGAAGGCTTTCTTTCTCTGCTGGCTATGGAGGAAGGTCATTGACTTCACATCTTCCCCTGGTCAAGGAGATTCTCAGGTGGAGGGACCCTGAGGTCCAAAGGACTGGCTTTGCTCCTGGTGCTGCTTTCTTGGTGGTATGAGGTCACAAACTCTCTGTTTGCTTCTGTTTCCTCTTATCTCTTGAGAGATAAAAGGTGGTGCAGGCCACACCCCAGGAAAACTCCCTTTATCTTGGATCAGGGAGGAGACCTGAGTAAGGGTGGTGTTATAATCCCACCCTAATCCTCTCAAAATAAAATTATGATCACAAAATGGAGGACAACCACACAATACTGAGAATCATGGCCTAACCAAGTTGACACATATTTTTTGGGGGACTCAATTCAATCCATGACAACACGCAAGTAAAATTTTGCTGAACATAGTTCAAAAACAGTTGCAGCAGTACATTGACAGGGAACTGCCAAATATTCAATCCAGTTTCAGAAGATGACTTGGAACAAGGGATATCAATGCTGACGTCAGATGGACGTTGGCTAAAAGCAGAGATTACCAGAAAGATGTTTACTTGTCTTTTATTGACTATGCAAAGGCATTTGAATGTGTGGATGATAAGAAATTAGGGGTAACATTGCAAAGAATGGAAATTTCAGAACACTAAATTGTGCTCATAGGGAACCTATACGTAGACCAAGGGGCAATCGTTGGAACAGAACAAGGGTATACTGCATGGTTGAAAGTGAAGAAAGGGTGTCCATTAAGGTTGTATCCTTTCCCTATACTTATTCAGTTTGTCTGCTAAACAAATAATCTGAGAAGATAGATGATATGAGGAGCTGGGCATCAGGATTGGAGGAAGACTCGTTAACAATCAGAGATATGTAATGACACACCTTACTTGTTGAAAGTGAAGAGGACTTGGAGCAATTACTAATGAAGATCAAACACTACATTCTTCAGTATGGATTACACCTCAACATAAGGAAAACAAAAATCCTCACAACTCGACCAATAAGCAACATCATGATAAACAAAGAAAAGATTGACTTCAAGGATTTCATTTTATTTGGATCTACAATCAATGCCCATGGAAGCAGCAGTCAAGAAAGCAAATGATGTATTGCATTGGGCAAATCTGCAAAAGACCTCTTTAAAGTGTTGAAAAGCAAAGATGTTACTTTGCAGACTAAGGTGTGCCTAACCCAAGCCATTGTATTTTCAGTTGACTCATACTCACATGTATGTGAAAGCTGGACAATGAGTAACGAAGACCAAAGAAGAACTGATGCATTTGAATGATGGTGTTGGAGAAGAATATCGAATAAACCATGGACTGCCAGAGAATGAACAAATCTGTCTTGAAAGAAGTACAGCCAGAATGTACCTTGGAAGTAAGTGTAGTAGTGAGACTTTGTCTCACGTATTTTGGATGTTATCAGGAGGGACCAGTCCCTGACAAGGACATCATGCTCAGTAAAGTTGAGGGTCAATGAAAGATGGGAAGTCCCTCAATGAAATGAATTCGCACAGTGGCTGCAATGATGGACTCAAGCACAGCAAGAATTGAGAGGATGTTTTAGACCAGGCAATGTTTCTTCTATTGTGCACAGGGTTGCTATGAGTTGGAATTGATTCAAAGTTGCCTAACCACAACAACAACATTTGTTGATTACCAAGGCTTTGTGTTAAGTATATTGCAAAGATAATCCCCCTAATATGGGAAATCACATAATCTGTACATGTTTATGTGTATGTATCAATTGCTAAAAAGCAAGAAAATGCTATTGTATTGTGCTCTTCCACATTCACGAGTACATCAAATTATTGACATGTATATTACCACTACGTGGCTACACTTCTTTCTCTTATGGACACTGGAATGTATATTTGATAGCAGTACCAGAGTAATATTTAGTAGAGACATGATGCTGGTTGATGAGGGTCTGCAATAAAAAATTTATCAAATGAACAAGAAAGCATTAGTCTTGATGAAATTGTTTTGTTCTGGTTTAATATCTATTTGATGGCAGTTATCACAAGGCCTAGAACCCAAATAATACATTCCAAAAAAACCAAACCATACTCACTGCCGTTGAGTTGATTCTGCCTTATAGCAACTCTATAGAACAGAGTAGAACTGCTCTATAGGGTTTCTAAGGAGCGCCTGGTGGATTCAAACTGCTGACCTTTTGGTTAGCAGCCAGACTCTTAACCACTATGCCACCAGGGTTTCAAATAATACATTAAAAAAAATTTTTTTTTTCTTTTTTTTTTGATGTTAAAATCTATAGGCTTATACCTTTTAATGATTATCCCTCAAAACAACCAGATTGTTACATCTTGTCAGGTGCCATTCTAATTCCTTCATTACAAGGGAAAGGAAAGCGCCTTGAGCTTAGTTTGGCAACTCCAAAATATAAATGATTTGTGAGAACTTAAATTGTTACTGAGACAGGAAGTAAGTTACTTAAGATTAACTTCCACACTATGCTGCTGTGAAAAAGTGAACCTAACACCTACAAAAACTTAATGTTGCCATTTTACACATTGGTGTATGTGCACCATTCGTTGTTTGCACCGTTCGTTGAAGCAGAATGGGTTATATGTTGGTGATATGTGTTAAACAAAACAGTAACAGCAATGCATTTAATGTCAAGGCAATTCTGAAGAAATCTGGGGAGTGGAAAGTATCCAGATATTTTCTTTGGAAAACCATTGGAATGAAATTACTTTCTACTGATTGAAATTTAAAAAAAAAAAAAAACCTTAAAATTGCTATTCTTTCACTGAAGCTACGTTTGCTAACCAAAGGGTCGGCAGTTTGAATCCGCCAGGTGCTCCTTGGAAACTCTATGGGGCAGTTACGCTGTCCTCTAGGGTCGCTGTGAGTCAGAATCAACTTGACGGCACTGGGCTGGACTCACTGATTTCGGTGGTGCCTTAACTAAAAGCTAGGGAATTTTATCATTAGCTTTAGATAAAGTGTTGTTGTTAGGTGTCTTCAAGTCAGTTCCAGCCCATAGCAACCCTATGTACAATAGAATGAAACACTGCTAGGTAGACAAATACTATTTAAGACTTTGCTGAAACATCCTTAGCCCACCATAATCCCATATTTAATATACCAATTTTTCCCAGCTCTACTCACAACCCCCTTCCTTACTCTGACCTTTCTTTTTTCCTTTTGATAGATGCTGTCATTGCTGTTTAATACCATTAATTCCAGTTCATAGCAACCCCATATTGACAGAGGAGAACTGCCCTGAATAGTTTCCTAAACTGAAATCTTTATGGGAGCTGATCTCTAGGTCTTTCTTACGCGGAGTTGCTGGGTGGGTTCGAACTGCCAACTTTTTGGTTAGCAGCCAAGAGCTTAACCAATGCACCACCAGGTCTCCTTTCTTGATAGTTATCACCTTCTAATATCAAGTAAAATAGTTTCATTTCATATTTATTGTTTATCGATTATTAGGTCTCCCCTAGGTATTTCGTGCTAGAATGCAATATGTTTTTTAAAACTTTGTTTACTAATATATTCCAGATGTCTAGAAAATGCCAAATACACCAGGTACATAATGCTCAAAAAATACATGTTAAATAAGTAAATGAAATATTTAAGTAGTGAGCTTAATGCAACACAGGAAATTCATGACAAATATGAATTTTATTTTCAATCAAAATATGTATTAAAAATATGTTGCTTCTTTCCTAAATGTTATAAACAGTATGCAAATAGATATTAAATTGTCTTCAATCATGGGCTAAAATAAAACCATACCAGTAAAAGCTTTTTAAATTGAAAATCCATTTTTTGAATCATAGGAGCAACTGAAGAACAAGGCACCACTGAATCAGAGATAAATCTTTATTTTCGTATTCTCCGTGATGAATAGTAAAATTGGAAAATACTAAGCTAAAGAAATTAAAGATTTTTAGAATATCATAAGGCAAAACAATTTCAGCATCAAATTTTTGTATCAATTTAACATTTTAGGATATGATTTAGATTCTCTTTATATTCATCTCATTTCCATAAATACATATTTTAGGTCCATCAAGTGAATTATTTACAGGAACTTCATATGGTTGAATTTCTTTTCATGTAATTAAAAAAAAGAGTGGCAGTAGTTCCTTTTATCATGATTTCTAATTCCAGTATTAATACAAACGTGACCTTGAACAGGCCATTGTCTTTCAGGGCAGCTCTTTTACTCCTGAAAAATGTGAAGTCCTGCCTCCGTGACCTTGGAGTTGCCTTTCACGTCTATGACTGTACCTGCATCTCTTCTCACTCCAGTATATGTGATTTTGTTTTTATGTGAAACTCTTAGTATAGGCAAATGTATCTATAGCTATTCTCTCTCTCTCTAATGATTTTTTTATTAAAACAAGCCAAAAAAAAAAATACTGTGAATGAACATATTATACTGAAGCAATGATTAGTTTCAAAATAAGATAAAATCTCTTATATTGCTTCATTAAAGAAAGAAAATTTTTTGTGTTTTTCTTGGATCTATGTTTTCAAAGGAAAGGACTCTTATGTTTATGATGAGTTGTCCTGTTGTAGGCACTTGTATTTTAAATCCATTACTGCATTTACCGAGATGTTAGAGTTGCTCAAACACCTGGCAAATATAAAGACAATACAAGGTTAAATATCATCCTAGATATTAACTGAGTGACCTTGTCCCAAATATTAACTAAGATATCTTTTCCAAAGCCAACACAATTAAATGTAATTTTTCCAAGAAGTTGAAAAATAAACTTAAACGAATTATTAGTGTATAAATTATTTCGCTAATAACTTCACCAGTCTTTTCCAAAATGCCAAATTATTAAAATGAGAAATGTACTTTCATTTTGGCATAAATGAAGAAAGTGATTATATATTAGAAAGAAGGATATTTTGTGTAAACTATTTTACTCCTTATGTATAACTACCATATCTTCAGATGTGTTTATTGTGCAGTTTTAGTTCATCACATTTAACCACAGTATTTCGTAGGCATAATATCCATATTCCCTGCAAAATTTTAAGAATTATCTTCCAAAATGATTCACATTCTTGAACTAAAGACACTTGTATATGAAAGTTTTGTTAGTACAAAATGTTATCAAAAGAAGTCATTTTTAATGGCACAGGCACATATTTTGTTTCTAGCTTTCTAACATACATGACAATTTATAAAAATTAAATTGCCATATATATAGATATATCAGCACCAGAAGTTCTAAGGCAATAGTTGATAGCAAACCATTTTCCCTTAATTACATACTGTTGTTCTGATTCAAATTTGAAAATGCATTTGATTTCATGAGTTATTTTTATTTACAGGATTCTGCAGTGTCAAACTACTGAATACTATGTCCAAGGCCTACAAATAAGGTATAGTATATTTTATTTTATAACCTATAAATTTAAAAGCTCATGACAGTAGTTTAATAAGAGTTATATCTCATAAAAAAAATCATAAGCAAAGTATTGGTTTTTAGATCCAAGTTAACACCATAATCTTTATGTTGGCAATTACTTTGTGATTATTCTTCCATTTTAATGAAAAGCCACTTATAAGGAGGTATCTTTGGTTTGCCGCTTGTCTCAAGTATCAGTTGTTTGCAAGAGAATAAAAATGGTTGATTTTCTTAGTTTCTTCTCCATTCAAAGTAGACTTTCTTTGCCAAACATTATGTGGCAACTGTGATACAGTAATGGATCCATTGGAAATACATCACGTAGAAACATTTTGTCTGGGATTCAGCCACCGCAGGAACAATACCATTAGCAAGCGTGCATTTTGCAACATCAGGAAAAACCTAAAATCTAAAATCTGGGTTTAAAATAATGTTTAGAGACAGAAAAAGTCAAAGTCTTTTATGCACAGCTCATTATTTGCAATATAACTGTTTATCCGAGTCATGAAAAAGCTACTAATACAAAACAGAACTTAGGCCTTAAGTATAAATTAATGGTAGAAATATTTTTATTACTTTATATATTCTGGGAGGAATTCTATATATAACAACAAAAGCATTTTGATATGGAAATGTACTTATTTGTGATGCCTTCTCTCTGAAGAGACTCTTGTTGCCAACTTACTTCTGCTTGAGTGCTTATTAAAAAGAAAAAAAAAAAAGATGGAAGGGCAGAACTGTTGAAATCTGAAAAGTAAATGCCAATCCTGAAGTCAGTGGGTTTTATGAAAGATGAATGACGGGAAACACATTTTTTGTAAGGTCTTAGTGCAGTGACTCGGGGTTCAAAGGAAGCGAGCTTCTTTTTGCTAGGAAAGCTAGTTGCTTTGAGTCTAGGAAGTACATCAAGGATCAAGCCATGCAGTTCATTATTTTAGTCATGTTTTTATTCTTAGCTTTTCACCAGAATTTTCAGAAAAAGTCAATAGCTAGGTAGGAGAATTTGGAATCTTTTCAAGTTTGTATTTCTCAGCTGTTTCTTCTCCGTTTGGAAGGAGGCAATATTAGATGTGCATGCTTAATGATTCTAGCTCTAAACAGATATTTCAAATTGGATACGATACGACATACTTGAAAGTTAAATGAGAATAATTGATTAGCATTTATATTCAACTGTTTTGTTTCTTAAAAACATAACCTTCAATACCCTCAGATATTTTTTCAATTAGTTTTTTACTGATGATAGTGTAAATTTTAAAAGAACAGTAGAGTGACGTGTGTGATTTAAAAAAAAATTCCTTTTACTGATTCATCTTGCCTTTTCTAGTAAAATATTTCCCAAATCATCTGAAAGTAATGATTCCTTCAATCCTTGAAATAATTACTAGCAAAATGGAAAACCATCTTGCAATAAAATGATCCCAGTTTACCCAATATAAATTTTTGCCAAAGAAATTTCTTGCCTACTATAGGAATTCCATTAGTTAGCATAATACAATTAGATTTTTATCAGAATTTATTAGCACCTAAGAAGTGAAGTACAGCCAGCAAAGCAAAACGGAAAAATTGTGGTGTTGGCGAAGAATATTGAATATACCACGGACTGCCAAAAGAACGAACGAATCTGTCTTAGAAGAAGTACAACCAGAATGCTCCTTAAAAGCAAGGATGGCGAGACTGCATCTTACATACTTTGGACATGTTGTCAGGAGGGATCAGTCCCTGGAGATGGACATCATGCTTGGCAAAGTACAGGGTCAGCGGAAAAGAGGAAGACCCTCAACGAGGTGGATTGACACAGTGGCTGCAACGATGAGCTTAAGCATGGCAAAGATTGTAAGGATGGCGCAGGACCAGGCAGTGTTTCGTTCTGTTGTGCATAGGGTCACTATGAGTCGGACCTGACTCAAGGGCACCTAACAGCAACAACAACAAGATACTCAGAGAACTGTAGTCATAAAAGTACAGTAGTGGTGAAAGAGTTTACTCAAATAATTGAACTTGTCACTTGTCTTTGAGGTCTTTGTCTGAGTGTACAATGAAAGTTCACTCAGTCAGCTCAAGAATTGCTATGACTTCACAAGTCCTCTCTATGCACTTAAACCAGTCTTCCCCCTGCCTACATGGCTGTGTGATATGAATAGGCTGCAGAAATATAATCACCAAGACAGTAAATCTAGCATTTCTTATAGATGGACTCCTTCGTTATTGACTTTTAGGAGAAGAAAAATAAATTAAAAATATCCACAACCCAAATGATCAATATGTACTATTGCTTTACACTTAGCGGGATAAAATGATGAAGATACCCTGTGCTATTTCTACTGCTCATTCTAAGAAGCTGTCTTCGTATATCTATTTTTATGTATGTCCCATATTTGAAAGATAAAGCAATGCACATCATGTTTTCTTATCCTAATTTTTATTCCTGAGTCTGTTGTCAGAGTGATGAATATGTATAGGTAAGCAAATAGGAAGAGAACTGAGAGTGATAAAGATAAGAAAATACTTAGTATTCTCAGTAGCAGATAAATGAAAAAGAAATCTGCTGGTTACATTTGGTATTCAGTTTTTTTAATCAGTGCCTTATAAGGCAGGCTTACAGAGCTTTTTGGAATAGTTGACCTTCACTACTTCTTATACGTAAACCTAGAGGAAATTAACTGAGCAGAGGAGGGCTTCTTTGGCTAATTCTGCCTATCCCTTTTTTTTTTTTTTTTTAAGTCTTCATTATAAACATCCTTCATTCCTTCAGGCAACTGATTTTTATTTCTTTAACGACCTTAGGTTTTAGTTAGCCTGTGGGATGACTTAATTATTGACTCGGAAATAAAAAAATACCCTTATGACCATGCTAGTTAAAAGTTGGAATAAAGACAATCAAATATCAGATATTTGAACTCCAGAATGTTTTGACTTTGAAGTTAACCTTTCAAGTCCATCTGAATTATCTCACTATTGCTTGTCACCTTTTTCTTGCATAACATCCTCCACTCCTAGCTCTTGCTAGACCACACCACTTTTGCTTTGGCATAGGTCGGTATATTGTTGTTCGTAAGACAAAAACAAAAAAGAAAATTTTTTTTTTTTTTTTTAGATTCCTCTCTACCTTCTGGAAACCCTGGTGGCGTAGTGGTTAAGTGGTTAAATGGTTAAGTGACCGAGAGGTCAGCAGTTCGAATCTGCCAGGCGCTCCTTGGACGCTCTCTGGGGCACTTCTACTCTGTCCTATAGGGTCGCTATGAGTCAGAATCGACTCGGTGGCAGTGGGTTTTTTGGTTTTCTCTACCTTCTAATGTACTGCCCATCACCTATGGCCTAGTTCAAGCCTGACTCTTGTAAGCCCTCCCCTATGGGTCTTAGGTCCATGGATGGTACACACAGTTTGGTTTTGGCTACTTAACAAAAGGTTGGTGGTTTGAATTCACCAAAAGGTTGGCAGTTTGAATCCAGCCAGTGGCACAATGGAAGGAAGGCCTGGCCATCTCCTTCCTTAAGAATCCAGCCATTGAAAACCATATGGGGTAAAGCTCTCCTCTGACACACATGGGGTTACCATGAGTTGAAATCAACTCAATGGAACCATGTGTGGATTTTTATTTATTTATTTATTTTAATGTATCTTAGCCTTGATAAGCCAGTGGTTTTCAGTCTTATTATCTATACTCTGTAAATAATCACATGTTATATATTCCTTGTCCTTTAATTGCACTGAACAATATATTACTTTATTAATGCAAGTTTGCGGTGGTAGTTTACAGGAGAGAAATATGAAACAAAAATATCTCTGAAACCAAGTAATCAAAATGGTCATGCTATATGCATTTACTTAACAAAAGTGGTTGTTGAGAAATTAATTGGTAATGTATTAAAGGAAATGTCTTCCTGTGAGCAACAGGCAGTGAGGTTCTAGACCTTGTGAATGCTGCTTTTGCAGAGATCAGAACATAAAAGCCTACAGTGAAAGCAAAAATGGTTGACATCCCACAACAAAATAACTTATCCAGCATTTTTTATTAACTGATTAATTCTCCACATAGTTACATTCATTCTAAATGTCTTTCAAAAACTAGTTTTGAATTGACTGTTTTCTGGACCTGTATAAAAAAATGAGGAACCTAGATCTTTGCCTACCTCACATCTACTTTATATTTGTTAATGTAAAATAAGGTTATAAATGTCTTGTTTTCCTTTTAAAAAAAAAAAAATTACTAATACTGATAAGATTTTTTCATAAAAATACAGTGAAAACTGTGAGAGCTGGAACTCAACTGGACTGCCTTTTTTGGGGAGTCTCGCAAGATTTCCATCTTTGTTAGAGTTCAAACTTACCACTTTTTTTATCACTCATTTTAGTGGAAAATATTTGAGTTTTCCTTCTCTGACAGGGTTCCACCTTACACAGGTTCCACTTTTTGTACGTTTTACTGTATATAAAAAAGTATATACACACTAACAAAGACCTTAGTTCAAAGACAAATCACTTAATATTTCTAAAATCATCTGTTATGGATGGAATCGTGACCTCCCAAAATATGTGTTGTAAATCCTAACCTCTGTGCCTTTGGTTGGAGCCCTAGTGTTGCAGTGGTTCAGAACTGGACTGCTAATCAAAAAAAAAATAGGTCACCAGTTCAAATCCACCAGATGCTCCTTGGAAACGCTATGGGGCAGTTCTACTCTTTCCTATAGGGTTGCTGTGAGTCCGAATCGACTTGATGGCACACAGCAACAATGTGCCTGTGGTTATAATCCCATTTCCCACTTAGGAATGAATAGCTTCCACTAGAGCCAGCACCCTGAATTCAGACTTCTAGCTCCTAAATAGTGAGAAAATAAATTTGTTTGTTAAAGCCATCTGCTTGTGGTATTTCTATTACAGCAGCACCAGATAACTAAGATATCACCAGAGAGAATATTGAATTAAAAAAAAAAAATGGGCTAGAGGTACTTCCCTCACAGGAAGGATTTACAGAATAATAATTATTATAATTAAAAGGTCAGTAAAAATGTGTGGTACTTACTTTGTTGTCTTGGAGTTTGATTGTGACTCATGGAGACCCCATGTGTTACAAAGTAGAACTGCACTCAATAGGGTTTTCATGCCTGTGGCCTTTTGGAAGCAGGTCACCAGGTCTTTCTTCCAAGGTGCCTCTGAGTGGGTTCAAACTACCAACCTGTTAGTTAGCAGTTGAGCACTTAACTATTTGTCCCACATGGGGACTCCTCTGGTGCTTAAAACCCCAATGCTGTCAAGTCGATTCCGATTAAGTCCTCTGGCGCTCAGTAAATGTTTAATAGATAGTAATCCACTGCCCTCGAGTCGATTCCGACTCATAGCGACCCTATAGGGCTGAGTAGAACTGCCCCATAGAGTTTCCAAGGAGCGCCTGGCAGATTTGAACTGTCAACCTTTTGGTTAGCAGCTGTAGTACTTAACCACTACGCCACCAGGGTTAGAATCAATTAAAAGTAATTACAGTAACAGTAATAATTGTTAAGATTTTCATTTTCAGTGTATTGTAATGCACATTTCTTAATTATTTTAAAATTATTATTGATTATATTTCTTGACTTTTATATGGATTTTTTTTTTTTATTGCCTGAGTCCTTTTATATCTCAGAATGAACACACAAAAACACAGATTCAGTGAAATGAAATTTTTAAGTTGACTTTTTTCTCATGAAGAGTTCTCTAGATGGCGGTCTAATAGATTCCACTGTTTAATGATATGGATAGTTTAGGGGCCAATCTAATTATTATATCTTGGGATTTTTTTTTTTTCTGTCTTAAGCTTCTCTCTTTCTTTGTCATTAACATTTGAAAATTCCAGGAGAATACGTCAAGTGTAACACTTCTCATTAAGTTTGTCTGGAAACTCAACTTTTACTATGTGGTATCCCTTAGAAAATGAAAATCCTGTTTCAGGAGGATTTTATTCCATCCAGAAGTGCGAATGAAGCAGTGCCCTAAATGACTTTCTACCTCACTCTTGTATAATTCTTCTTAGTCAGAAAGGTAGACAGTGCTCTTGGTTGAGTCCAGCCCCATCTTACTTCCTTATCTATATCCTCTCAGGAATTGTGCCAGCACTTTCATTTCCAAACTCATGACTGCGTTATAAAAGGTATCCGTGGTTTTTAACAGCAGACATTTAAAATAGCCTTTTCCAAAAGTTTTATAAATATATTAATAGTTTACAATATGAAATGTGTATATTAAAGTTTATGTGTGTATACACCGTATTTTATAATTTAAGATATATGCACATACTCACATACACAGCTCACGCATACTTTCCTTAATTACTTTAGAAATGTGGATAGAAATAGCAGTGTGTTTAACACGCCTGAAAATCTGTTGCTCTAAAGTAAATAGAATATTGTTGTTTTTTGTTGCCATCAACTCATCTCATACTCGTGGCGACCCCATGTACAACAGAATGGAACACTGTCTGGTCCTGCACCATCTTTATGATCCTTGATATGCTCGGGTCCATTGTTGCAGTCACTGTGTATTTTGAGTGCCTTCCAATCTAGGAAGCTCATCTTCTGCACTGTATAGAACAATGTTCTGTTGTGATCCATAGAGTTTTCATCGGCTAATTTATGGAAGTAGATCACCAGGCCTTTTTCTTCCTAGTCACTCTTAGTCTGGAGGATCTGCTTTAACCTGCCCATCATGGATGACCCAGCTGATACTTGAAATACCAGTGACATAGCTTCCAGCATCATAGCAATACCCAAGCTACCACAGTATGACAAACTGACAGACAGGTGGTGGAAATAGAATACAGCAGGAGGAAAACTGAAAGATATAATAGCTAGATCATTGCTGAGGCAAATAGGTTACTGGAAGAAAAATATTGCAAAATATCGAATAATTATCAGTGTCTTCCTGGATAACCAGAACTCTATCCAGAACTCTAAAGACAAGAGATTGATAATTCCATCAAGTTAAACACTTAACTACTAGCCAAAAGTTGGTGGTTTGAACCCATCCAGAGACACTTTGAAAGACAGACTTGGCCATCTGCTAAAAGGTCCAACCCCCCCACCCCAAACAAACAAAAAAATCCTGTTGCCATCAGGTCGATTCCAACTTACAGTGACCCTATAGGACAGAGTAGAACTGCCCCATAGAGTTTCCAAGGAGCACCTGGTGGATTCGAACTGCTGACCTTTTGGTTAGCAGCTCTAGCTCTTAACCAGTATACCACCAGGGTTTCCTCTAAAAGGTTACAACTTTGAATATACTGTGGTGCACTTCTACTCTGCACACATGGGGTCGCTGGACAGCAGCTAACAACAACATTCGGTCAGATATGAGACGTTTAACAAAGAAATCCAAAAGTTTTTCAGTTGTATATGAAAGTAAATCATTTTAAATATAAGCTTTTCATGGGCAATGGAAACTATTCAGATTTGGAAAAATAAAACAAAGATGTCAAAATTTTCCAATTTTTTTAGGTATAAATGGGTTGTTGTATTTGTGTGGATTCCTTTTAATTTACTCGCATTCATGTGAGTTTCACTTAAAGTATAATAACCTTCCTCTATACAATATAGTCATTCCTTTGTGGGGTGGGGGGATTAGTTCCTGGATCCCACAGCTAGCAAAATCCATGGATGCTCAAGTCCCTTATATAAAATGGCAAATAATTTGCATAAAACCTACTGCATATTCTCCCTCAGAGATTACTTGTAATACCTCCGCCCCTTGGCCCTGCCCCACCCTGCCAGCACCTTCTACACTTGGGTCTGAGAATCCAGCACCACCGCCCCACTCCAGCCAAGGCCACGCCCTGTACTGCATGCCCTTCGACGCGCCCCCGCATAAAGGAAGACTTAGGAGGTGAAGGTCTGAGGACTGTGGGTAGGCCACTGACAGTACATGCACGCGGCAGAGGAAATGGTTCCAACTAGCAGAGCCTGGGATCGTGGTTGGTTTTCCATCCACGGTTGGAAAGCCTGGAGGCTAAGTGGTTATGTTCTACCGCTGCTAACCAAAAAGTCGGCAGTTGGAATGGAGCAGGCACTCCTTGGGAACTCTATGGGGCAGTTTTGCTGTGTTCTATCGGGTATCCACTTCTGGGCACCGGGGTAACGGGTTTGTTTTCCATTCACGGTTGGTTGAATGTGGAGATGCAGAACCCGAGGATATGGACGGCCAACTGTATATAAGAAAAAAACGCTAGAGAATGTAGCTCACTAAACTCTTTATTCTGAAGATAACTTTGTAAATTAAATTAAGCAACTGGTTGTGTGTGTCCATTTGTAGGCTATATTTAGATGGAACTAGTCATCTCTTCCCCAAACCCTAAACTATCAACGATTCTTGACATTTCTTCTCTCTATTTAATAAATTAAGCTTAACTGGATGTCCCAGCCTCACCAGCCAGGAAGAATAAGGTTTTTTACATTTCCTTTCATATTCAAATTGCCATGTCCTTGAGATCTCATTCTTCCTGCATGTAGGAACTTTAATCTTATCAGGGTTGCTTTCTCTGAGTTTTTCTACTACTGCCAAATTCCAGAATGTATGTAATAATGGTAGGCAAAATTCACCACCAGGTAGAACCCCATCTTTGTTTTATGATTAGCCAAATATGAACACATTTGTTGTCCAGATGAATGTGCAATTATTTTTAAAATTTATTATTTATATATTATTTTACCGTTTTCTCTGTATGCTTATTTCTCTCTCTCCTGTCTTTTTGTAAGTTCTGTTTTTATTCTTCCAATCTCCTGTGACCAAAACTAGAAAAAATCCATATATTTGGAAGTATCTGCTTCTCAGTACTTATAAAACAAACAAGCCTTTCTGTTGCTAATATGAATTGCTTCTTATGGAATAATTTTGCTGTGGCAATATTACATTGTGGTAAAATTCGTAAGGTTTTCAAAATAGCTTCCGCTGTACCCAGCAAGATTTCAGCAATCTCAGTGCTGCACCGTAGTGCTCAAATTCAAGTTTGGTTTTCCTCCCACTTCCTGCAGCCCTTGTAAGCATGAACTTTCTCCCGAGGGCATCATTTAGGAATAGGATAATTGCTTTTTTGTGGTCATATCTGCTCAAATATTTAATTTTCTAGTACATTCATTAATTTAACGAATTAATTTAATGTATGTGTTGGAAATAACCAAGGAGTTGCTTTCAGTTGAGTCTCATTCACAGCCACCCCACGTGTGTTAGAGTAGAACTGTGTTCCATGGGGTTTTCAGTGGTTGATTTTTTGGAAGTGGATTATCAAGCCTTCTTCCCCTCTGAGTGAACTCAAACTTCCAACACTTTGGTCAGCAGCCTAGCCTGTTAACCCTGGGTACCACCCGGGGACTCTGCTGGCCACAGAGCTGTAAGTAAAACAAATGAAACCTGTACTTTCGGTTGGGGGGGGTGACTTTCTTAGAGGGAAGACAGTAAACAAATGAGTGTTAGATGTGTAATATAATGTATCTAATGATTAGACCAATGGAAGCACATAGAACGGTAAAGCAAACGGAGAACTAGGGATTGCTCTTATACATTTTAGTAATCATTATTTCATTCTACAACCAAATCTATAATTGAATCAAGATTGTTCTCAGTGTCTACTTAAGAACAATGAAATGGTAAAGTAACTCAATAATAGGATTTGACTTTGGTTTTCAGAGCACCAGAATTATATTTATGTTAAATTCATGTTACACTGAGAAAAACCATTACTCCCAAGACATTTCAAATAATTTGACTAATCACTTCAGTGTGTCCTTGTAGTTCCACAGACTCTCATTAAAGCATGTTTCTCTCTTCAGACTATTTGAGGAGATGCAGCTTTTAAACGTTGGTCCAACACTGACTCGGAGCTATGGGAAAAGAGTAAGACTCTTGAGATTCTGGTCTAGAGGGATTAAATATGTCTTAGAACTATTTGATAAAAGTCTTAAATACGCACACACACAACTTCACATTTTACTATTCCGCCTGCAGTGGTTCTTCACATTTTCGTCTTCACCTTTTATTTTAAGCAAAGTGGTAAAATATCACTGGTACTCTGTTAGTTTTAGCTTTCCTTCTCCAAACCCTACTATAAGGTAAATATGCATTAGTGTTTTTTGTTTTTTTATATATCCTTTACATTTAGTGTCAATAACTTTTTCTTCTCAGATTGTAGTTCACCCTCTCACACTAGACAGTGTGAGACAGTGGATTTATCTGTTACCTCAGTTGCTTAATATTCTAACATAGGAAATTTCTTAGGTATAAGAAAAAGACTTCTTAAAAAAAAAAATGTTCTTAGGACATTCTTTTCTGTTGCTTGCCTGTCACTCTCATACTTAGGACTCCAAAATTCAAGTTAAGATCCTCTTAGCAAAACTGATTTGAGTGTACAATTTTACCTTTTTGATTCATACAAGATAATAAATCTCATAATGCTACCTCATCTTTAATCCAAATAATGACTGGCCAGTTTATTCATTCTCTTTTTTTTTTTTTTCTTGCTAATTAGAAATAAAGTAAACTATTCCCAGAGAATAAGTTAAGTTTAAACATAAAATAATTTTTTTCACCAATAAGGATGACTTTTTGTATATTATCCGCTAATATAAAATTATTAAGCTTAAAACAAAACAATTTTGTTCATTTTCTTTTTTTTATAATTCCTTTTAGAAATCATAAATATGAAAAACTGGCTACCAGGTTTATTTGATTGATTGCCAAAGAAGGTCATGAATGGGAAAAATAATCTGAAAGTTATGTTTCTTATTGTATCTAACATTGTATTTTAAAATCATTTCCTTTTCAGACTGTAAACATTAATAGATTTTTATGTTATATGAGGTTTGATAACATATAAAAATACTAGCAACCAGACTTTATACATTACACATTTATTTTACCTAGACGTATTTTTTGTAAGTATATATCTAGTGGGATATGTAAACATGAAGGTGAATACTTTGTAGATAGTCATATTTTCTTCAAGATATCTATTGTTATCCAAGTGTAAAGCTTGAACTGGAGCCATTATTCTTCTCTTTTTTATTGCCTATTGAAAACTCCCTCAAATTTAAGTAAATTAGATTGCTACAGTTGAAGAATATATACATTTAGAACATTCATCCAATAAAAGGATCCAGTAGAAATTTATTCTAAATATTCTCTTCTTTAGAATAGCAATGAAATGTCTATGATAGAAATTCTGAAATTGGTTTTGCTTCTGTATGGAAGTAATGTTGCAAGACTTATTTATTTATTTTATCTCTGAAGATTTTTATCAAGTGAAGCTTGAGTACTTTTATAGAGAGTTGTGGGTTAGTTTAGGATTATAAACTGGAATAAATATATCAGGGTAGCTGCTAGCTTCAGCATTTCCTAAATGGCGGTATAACTGGAAGATACGTCTGGTCCAGATAGAAAACTACTTCCTCTGTGGCCTTAGACTTCAGCTTGTAAAGACAATGTATCACCGAGGAAGATCCCTTGACAGCCTCATTTGCAGCTGGGTTCCTATTGGTTCTCTTCCACTCACTGAGATTAAAAACCAAATCAATTTAAGATGAACTGCATTCACTATGTGAACAGACTACTTCTAACAGCACACTCTGGTTAAACATATAATTGGGTAGTCATGGTTACAGTGGCAGTGTATTATACTAATTCACTTTCTGACTTCCATCATCCTTTTAATTGAATTAACTTGAAAAATTAAAACATGAAATCTTTGGGTAACTATATTTTAATTTTTAAAAAATTTTATTGTGTTTTTGGTGAAAGTTTACACAGGAAATTAAGTTTTCATTTAACGATTTCTGTATATATTGTTCAGTGATATTGGTTACATTCTTCACTGCATATCAGCATTCTCCTTATTTCCATTTTGGCTGTTCTAGCTTCCCTGTCCCCCCTTGCCTTTTTATCTTTAGTCTAAGGTAAATGTCAACTATCTGGTTTCATCTAGATGATTATTTTGAGGAACACAATACATATAGGTGATATTATTTATTCTATGAACCAATCTGCCATTTGGCTGAAAGATGACTTCTGGGAGTGGTTTGAGCTCCAAGTTTAAAAAAAATGTCTCAGGGCGATGGTTTCAGGTGTTCATCTAGTCACCACTGGTCCAGTAAGTCTGGCCTTTCTTTTTAGAAATTTGAGTTTTGTTCTACATTTTTCTCCCATTCTATCCAGGAGCATCTATTGAGTCCCTGGCTGGAATGGTAGGTTGTGGTAGCAGGACACCATCTAGTTCTTTTGATCTTAAGGTAGGTGATGTCATTGTTCCTGTAGAGTATTGGTTCTGTAGACTAGTTTCTTATTTGAGTCTTTGGTTTCCTTCCTTCTGTTTAGCTCCAGATGGGTTGAGACCAATAGTTGTATCTTAGATGCCACTAGCAAGCTTTTAAGACTCCAGATGCTACTTATCAAACTAGAATGTAGAACATTGCCTTTATGCCAATTGACTGAGTTGTCCCACAAGACTATGGTCCTAAGTCCTCAAACCTAATAGACCAATCCAGTGAGGTGTTTGGTTGTCTAGGGAGTATACAAAACTGTGCCCCCTATGTGCTTTATTTTATACTTGATAATATATTCAGCACCTATAAACGTGTATACATATGCCTATAGTTATTCAGATATGCCTCCCTGTACATATTTATGCATACTTATATATTTGTGTAACCAAACACATATTTTTTGGTTGTTATTACTGTTGTTGCAAAATTGCATATTCCCCCCAAAAATTTTTTTTACAAATTTCCATGTGAATTGTTCATTGACATTACATTTATCACAATTTGTCAGCATTCGCTTTAATTTTGCCTATACCCTTCTATTGGTGCTCCAACACTAGTCTTTACTGTGGTTGTGCTGTGCTCACTATTTCCACACTTGTAGCCACACTTCCCATCACAAAAAGTAGCAAGTCTGTAAGTTCTAACGCAAAGTTACTTTTTCCCCTCTTCTTGATAACCATCAGTGGATATTGGTTTCTCTATATTTTTCTGTTCTTGTCTTCTTATAAAAAAGGGATCATACAATATTTGTCCTTATATTCTTGATTTATTTCACTTAGCATTATGTCCTCCAGGTCCATCTATGTTATGTTTCATTATTCTTTATAGTTGTGTAGTATTCTATTGTGTATATGTACCACAATTGCTTATCTATTCCTCTGTTGATGGGCACTTTGGTTATTTCCATTGTTTTTCTATCGTGAATAAAGCTGCAGTGAAGATAGGAGTGCATATATCTGATCGTGTCAGTAGTTTTAGGTCTTTAGGGTATATTCCTAGGAGTAATTGCTGGATCTGAGGTAGCTCTATTTTTAGTTTTTTGAGGAAATACCAAACTGTTTTCCATAGTGGTTGTATCATTTTACAGTCCCACCAACAATGAATAAAGGTTCCAATCTCCTCACATCCACGCCACACATTTGTTGTTCTCTATTTTTTTAATTAGTGTCATTTTAGTAGGAGTGAGATTGTTTTCACTGTAGTTTTTTTGATTTGAGTCTCTCTAATGGCTAATGATCGTGAGCATCTTCTCATGTGTTTGTTGGTTGCTTGTATGTCTTCTTTGGTGAAAGTTCTGTTCATGTCCTTTGCCCATTTTATTGTTGAGTTGTTTGTGTTTTTGTTATTGAGTTGTTGAAATTTTCCATAAATTTTGAAGATTAGACTCTTATCTGATATATCTTTTCTGAAATTTTTCCCATTTGTAGATTCTCTCTTTACTCTTTTGATAATGTCTTTTCATGAGCAGAAGTTAAATTTTTTTACGATATTTCCATTTATCTACCTTTTCTTCTTTTATTTATGCATTTGTTGTAATGCTTATTAGCCTATTTTTACAGAAGATTAGGTCCCATAGTTTTCTCCTTATGTTTTCTTCCAGGAATTTTATGGTTTTAGGTTTGACGTTTAGGTCTTTGATCTATTTTGAGTTAGTTTTTGTATTTGCTGTGAAGTATGGGTCCTGTTGCAGTTTTCTGCAGGTGGATATCCTGTTTTGCTAGCATCCTTTATTAAAGAGATTGTCTCTGCCCCACTGGATGGACTTTTACCCCTTGTTGAAAATCAGTTGTTCATAGATGTTTGGATTTAGGTCTGAGCTCTCAATTTTATTCCACTAGTCTATATGTCTAATGTTGAACCAATTCCAGGCTGTTTTGATTACAGTGACTGTATAGTATGCTTTGATATCAGGGAGTATGAGGCCTCTTGCTTTGTTCTTTTTTTTTTCAATATTGCTTTGGCTATTCGGAGTTTCCTTTCCACATGAAGTTGGTCATTAGTTTTTCTGTTTCCATAAAAAATGTTGAGATTTGTATCAGGATTGCATTGAATCTGTAGATCTTTTTAGGTAGTATTGACATTTTCACTATATTAAGCCATCCTATACATTTTTTTTTTTATACATGACACAGGATGTCTTTCCATGTTTGTATTTCTCTTTTAGTCTCTTTTATAATCCTCGTTGTATTTATGTCCCTGGTTAGGTTAATCTCTAGGTATTTTCTTGATTTGGGGGCTATTGGAAGTGGTATTGTTTAATTTCTTTTTCTGAGTAGTCTTTGTTAATGCAGAGGAATCCAGCTGATTTTTGTGTGTTGATCTTGTATTCTGAAATTTAGCAATGTTGCTAAATTCTTCTATTAGTTCCAGCAGTTTTCTTGTGGAATTTTTAGTGTCTTCTATATATAGGATCATGTCATCTGCAACTAGTGATAATTTTATTTCTTCTTTTCCACTTTGGATACGTTTTATTTGGGTAAGTATATTTTTAATTACCTATGTGATCGTATCACTATTCTTAACAGGCTTATTTTATTTGAAGAACTTTGTTTTAAATGTTGACTGTAAACCAATAAAATTAGTATAGCCCACTGAATAACGGATTCTTAAACCAATCAGGCTTCGGTTATTTTTTTTATTTGAAAGAAAAATATTAAGAGAACAATAGTTGAAATATAATAATATAATTACGGATCACAAATCATTAGAAAGAATAAAATTCTCAGTTTCTAAGTGGATTATGTGAATATCTAGTCATTTTAGGGAACAGTGGTGATGGAATTTTTTTTTATTCACTGCCCTCTACAGGCCTTAAAGGGAAATTTAAATTAGATTTAGTAATTTTTTTTTAACAAGGAGATTTTTCCAATCCTTTGCTGGAATTCTTAAAAACATCAGTAAGAATGTAAATGTGGAGAAGTAGATATTTCCCAAATGTAAGATGTTGCTATTGGGAATTTCTAACATGTAAGACGTGGTAAAAATGAGAAACTGTAATAGTTTTATATCCAGCAAATTTGAATTATTTTAACTTGAAAATATAATCGTTCTTTTTTTATATACATCTAGTCACAACACTAAGGAAAATTGACCTTATTTATAGTTAATTTCTTAAATCTATTAGTAATAAAGACATGAGACCCCTTCTCTTTAAATTAAAGTAAAACTGTCTTATGGCATTCAAAATCCACTGCCGTCGAGTCGATTCCGATCTTATGGTATTGGTATTGCATAATTCAGATTCAGTCATTCAACAAATATAATTTGAGCACTGCTAGAGGTCAGGCATTGTTCCAGACTCTGGGATATGAACATCAACAAAACAGAGAAGAACCGTGTCCTTGCGGCACTAACAGTGAGAGAAACTAATATTTTCTATTAAAGCATTATATACAATTATATATAATTTTAAAAGTAAACAAGAAATATTCCTGCCCATTATTTCAAAACACTTTTGAGATAACATTTAAAAGTAAAATAATATTCTATTTCTTGAAATTTTGGCTTTTAGACACAGGTACGTGAAAAAGTACCACCAATTTAAATTTAAAATTATTCTGTTAATTCAAAATAATCTTTAAAAAGTGTGGGTGCAGCCTAACCATTCCTGTTTCTGGGTACTAGGTTTTTAGTTACAGTGGTTTTGAGGTACACTGTGTAATCTGTAACTGCATCTGATTCACAGTGGTAACTGTGGTGTCTCTTTCAGTGAAATGGAGCCCTAGTGGCACAGTGGTGAAGAGATTGATTGCTAACCAAAAGGTCAGTAGTTCAAATCCACCAGCTGCTCCTTGGAAACCGTAAGGGGCAGTTCTACTCTGTCTTATAGGGTCACTATGAGTTGGAATTGACTTGACTGCAGTGGGTTTTTGGTTTTTCAGTGAATTAGGCTTTAAGTTGAATTAGGTTTTAAGTATTTGGATCAGGTATCCAAATTTGGGGGACAAAGAAGACGAAGAAAAACTTAAAAAAAAAAAAAAAGGTTAAGCTGTGGTGAGGGACTTTATGCTATTCCTATACCCTAATATGTGTAAAACTTCCAAATTGTTTCATTAATTACAAATGGGAAAGCACACACTTTAAACTAGTAACTTAATTCAATACCCATCTCTCTGAACTCAAAATGAAAATGACTCAAGTATTGCTTCTAAAAAATTCTGTAGAGACCATATTCATATGGCTTAAGACATGGAAGAAGTAAAACCACTTCCTTACATTTATTCTCCCAGAAGAGAGTAGAGATCTATTTGTCACTCCTCTCTAATTCCTACTGACCCCGCTGAGTTATTCCTCAAAGGGCCACTGCTGCAGAGCTGCTGAGCCCACGTGGCAACCAAACTATGTTCTCATTTTACCCTGGAGAAAAACCAAAAGCATCAAAGACATGTAAAATCATCACAAATTGCAGAGCCCTTCCTTCCTCATTTTTCAAGTGCCCTTTAAAAGTCAGAGAAGATGCGGGAAGTCAATGCTGTATTTAAATTCAACCCTGCCTGTGTATCTCCAGCTGAAATCTCAGTGAAAATTTTATCTCAGATATGAAATATGCTTGGAGAGAATCTGGAGGATTATTCTTTTTCCTTTAGCTATATTTCAAATTAAATACAATAAATGGTAATTTATTCATCATCACCAGGAAGTCAATCAAATGTATGTGAAGTATTTTTTTTAATTAATAACCTTGTTTTTTTACCCGTTTAAATGATAAAAGTTTTATTTCAACTATATCACTTTAGCATAAATATTTCAAAAAATCTAGTGTGTACTTTTCTGATTCCTTATATGGAAATGTACAATTTAACATTTTTTCTTATAATTTAGAGCCAAATTTTTATTGTTTTCTCCAGATTTAAAGTATGAGATAAGACAAGCCCAGTCCCATTCCAATAAAATGAATATGACTTTGAACACTGCTTTATTAGCCTCAAGGAAAATGACAGTGTGTGTCTTTTTTTTTTTCCCAAACCTTACTGTTTTTCTATTTCTTGTCTTTCTACTGTTTCTAGGACCAAGTTCATGGTTTTGAAAAGAGTGGTTATATTTTTCTTGGTTTTTCAAAGATGGTCTCTATATTTCTTTATCAGAAATGATATTATAATTTTTTGATATGTATATTTTAATAGCCAAAACCAAACCCATTGCCATTGAGTCAATTCCAACTTATAGCAACCCTATAAGACAGAGTAGAACTGCTCCACAGGGTTTTCCAAGAGTAGCTGGTGGATTTGAACTGCTGACCTTTTGGTTAGCAGCTGAGTTCTTAACCACTGTGTCACCAGGGCTTGATCAGCATATTGAAATGGAATTAGAAGGCATTGGCATTGCTTTAAAAACATCTGTGGAGATTATTTTATGCAGTCAAATTTGTGACTTACTTTTTTAGAGGCATAAGTTTGGTAGGGTCTCTACCTGGTCCTTAACTCCCTGGGATTTATAATTAGGCAGATGTACTTTAGCAGAAAGTAAGTTGGATAAAAATAACATGCATTTTACCCATGGAGCTTATGTTTTTAATTTGTTTTATGGGAGCTGAATAATCATAACCTTAACCTGTATGTAGCTATTTCCATTAGGTACTGAATTTGAAAATATATAGAATATAAAACAGCCTTATTATCAATTAGTTATTTGCAAATCTGACTACAGTATTAAAAAAATCCAGTATATAACTAGAATTGTACAAGTCTTTTCCTACGTACAATGATATTTCTCACAGCTGTAATTTTATTAGGAGAATAAAACAAATCATACGAATAAATTATTTTAAACTGTAAAACATCAATTGGTAAGTGGCTAAGGTGGTGATGGATTTGTTTACCGAAACAAAACATTTGAAATTTAGGATTATTATATTTTTGTTTGATGATGACTTTTATCATTCAAGAGACTTTAATTTGCATTCTAAATCTTAAAAAAAAAAGTCTCAGGTAACATTATCATCCCATTGTAATTTTTTCTTTAGTAGTTTCATTTAGGAGAATGGAATGCAGTAGGATTATAATTTATTCATTAACAGAGTTTCCAAATCTCTTCATTGTCTGAAGTATGGCTAGTATGTAGAATGACCACTCAATTCATAATTATTATTTCACTTGTATCAACATAGCCAGCTTGTATAAGGAAAAAAAAAAAAAGGGGGGTTTGTTGCTAAAAATAATTTGTATTATTAAAAATAAACAAGTATAGTTCTTTTAACAATTTACCAAGATGTATTTCACAGACCAATTTTTGTTTAAGTAGATTTCATCAATTGATTATCCTCACAATAACTTTATAAGCACCCCTTATCTTTTTTAGGTGATCATCACATAAATATGCTGTGATTTTAGAAACTACTAAAACATCTGAAAAATTTAAGAAAAATCTGCAGATTTATAAAAAGTCTGCCTTTAAAAAAGAAAAAATAAAAAAAGTGCTCCAATTCATTTCTGGGTTTGCAGCATCCCTAATACCAAAAAAGTCAAATTTACCATTTGTTCAAGACAAAGCTGCCCAGAAATTTGGTGTAACTCACAGAATTTCTAACCTTTAGAAAATTGGTTCTTCTTTTTTTTTTTTTCTTTGAGGATTGGTCACTTTTGGGATTTGTACTGAGTAGTCCTAGAATGGGTTAGTCCTAGAATATTTCCAACATGACGGTTTATCATGAAAACTTAGTTTGGTGCCTCAGCTCAGTGAATTTGCTGACTAAGAATGAATACTAAACTGTTTCTTTCTCATAGAGTTCTGTGAAATAAGAAGTCAAAAGTTAACTTTGTAGACTGCTTTCTGTGGTATATCTGACCCATTAGAGCTTGCTGACTAGCTAATATGGATATTTTCTAATCCCAGTAGTTGCAGACACTTTGAGACTACAAGAATCAGTCCATCATTAATATAATCTCGTAATTTAACTGTATTTTTTTTTTAACAAGGGTATTTGTCACTGAGGGATTCACAGTTTGTCTCTTCATTATAAAGCTAAAGTGATGGCTAGTCATCCTCTTCAGGAAGCTGATTGTAGTATGCTGTAAACTAACAGGTAATGAGCCATGGCATCACCATCACTTAGTCCCATGAAATAATCTTGAGCATGTGTATGGAGAGGTATTAATATATAAACCCCATTATGCTAAAATACTCCATATATAAATCTGGTGTATCCCAGAATAATTTATTCTCCAATCTTTGATTAATGGAGTAGACAGAAATGGGCTTAAAGTGGCCATAGGTTTCTTTAGAAAATTTTACTTGTGACCTCTGCTTTCTTACTATTTCTATGCAGCCATCCAGGTCTAGTCTTTTCCAGCTATATTGAGTGGGTTTCTTTTCCATGTAACTAGAACAAACTAATGAAAACATCAAGCAATCACTTTCTTACCATGGAGGGCAAAGATTTACCTTACTTTTTTTTCCTGCTTATTTATTTAAAAAATAAATAAAAATTTTCATGTTCTTGGTAAAAAGTGAAATTATATGAGAAAAAAATATGAGAGGAACCTCTAAAATACTTAAAGGACTTAAAGACAATTCATTTCAAACCTTTTTAAGAATAACTGGTTGTTTTGACTAGATTTTAGGAGATTGAGCAGATCAAGGCTCAGGTTTCTAATAACACACAGACAGGCCCACATCTTGCTTAGTCTCGTTTATTGGAGCAATGTCAATTCTCTTCTCATCCATCTTCTCTCAAAAGTGTTGCCCACAGAGTAGCTGATATATCATTAGCTTGTTTCTACTCAGATGCTCTCAGGGAAGTATATGCATGTATGCCTGTGCTTTAAAGTAGAGGGGACTGAACTAGCTTTTCAATCATGATAGGTTCAGTTGCTTAATATTTATAAGGATGACAATATTTAGTAAAATTGGGCATTTAATATTATTTATAAGTCTGAGTCTCACTTATTAGTAGAAATTAAACCTGACACATTTAATAAGAACATGCTAAGCAAAACATACTCAGTATCTAAACCAAAAACATAAAATATGACTGATTTTATTTAAAACATATTTGCATTTGTTAACTCTAAAGAAAAGGTCTCATGGAGACTAGAGTCTTAATTTTTTTTTCCCTCCATTTCCTCCCTCTCTTCTTGGGATATGTGGGGTACAGTATCTTTTTTTATAGACTTCTTCTGTAGTAGCCTTTTTAATTTATATTTTTTAAGTCCTCTATTTCTGAATCTTGGGGTACACAGTGGTTGCCAACATCATTGTCCACAACCTCATGCATATACACATATTCTGTGCAGAATCCTGAGGCCATAAACAAGTTCCAAATGACTAGCTCTTTTATTATCAGGCAGAGAATTTGGTTATATAGCCTCTGATAAATTTGTTTAGTTCATGCCGTGGTTCTCAACCCTAGCTGAACGAGACATTCAGCTTCGGAATCCTTACACCTAGGTACTGTAGCCAGCAATTCTATTTCATTGGTCTGAAGTGGGAATATTTTGAAGCTTGACAAATAATTATAATGTGCAACAGTGGTTGAGGACCACCCTTAAAATAAGGCTGCAGAAGCTAGAGCAAGTCCTAAGATTGCCCTGGAGCTACAAGGAAAAGCCTAAACCCAAAGCCTGTTTCTAAAATCCTTTTAATGTGGAATTTTGAATAAGAACTTGAAACCAAATGAATGATTTTAGACTTTAATTTCTTCAAGATATGTTTCAAATATGCCTAAAACAAAACTGTTAGATTCTGGTAGGTATTTCACACCGGCCAGCGTTTCTCAAAATGTGATTCCCAGACCATCTGCAAATGTATCACCAGGGAGCATGTTAAAATCTCTTATTTTTGGATGCTAGCTAAGAATTTATGAAATCATAATCTCTTTGGGAGAGTACTAGGGGACTGCCTTTTTATACAACATTTCCATTTAATTACTAGGCATACTCAACTTGAGAACCTCTCTGATTTCAGCCAAAGCTTTGATGACTAGTGAAGGGCTCACGCTACTTCTTATGTTATAACATCTCTGAGAAATGTCACCCTGTAGATTCTAATTTTACATATACCGTCTGTCCTATTTGACAGTTCATCGAAAGGCATCTCTTTTCAAAGCAATGTGCTCATGGGGCAGGTATATATAAAAAAAATAAATACAGATCAGGAAAATACACAAGTATTGTGGGTTCAGTGGTGGCAACTTACTGCAAAGATTGAAAAAAAAAAAAGGGTGAAAGAATTTATTTACCATCTAAGCCTATTCATGGAGCCCTGGTGACATAGTAGTTAAGCATTTTGCTGCTGACCAAAAAGGTCCATGGTCTGAATCCACCAGCTGCTCCTTGGAAACTCTGTGGGGTAGTTCACTCTGTCTATAGGGCTGCTATGAGTCGGAATTGACTCCACGGCTACAGGTTTGGTTTGATAAGCCCATTCATATATAATATATAACTCCCATTTTCAAGATGGTGGTGTTTCTAGAGAGAATTATATCCATCTAGGTACCACGGAAATACTGACTCTTGGCTTGATTTATTGTTGAAGTGTGTCCGTGTGTAGAGCAGCATGCTCATATTGAGAGTTGCTAGCTGTTCTGTGGGGAGAACAAAGAGATTGAGTGGTTAAATTTTAAATCCTAAGCATCAGTTCCCTCGGTGTGCCTCTGATATTTAAGATCACCTTTATGGGGTCATTATTAATTGAGTAATTACATAGGTAAACAATTATAGAAATATAATAGTAAATAATCATAGAGATATAATTGCCAAGCACTGTGTCACATACTGTATATTCATTCATTACCTTATTTCTTTGTTGCACATCCCGATGGAAAAATACAATTTTTATTCCCATCTTACACATGAGAAAATTTGATTAGAGGGGGATAAATAGCTTTCCAAAGCCACCGTCCTAAGCAGATGCTGTTATTGTTGTTAGGTTCCATAGAGTCAGTTCTGACTCATAATGACCCTATGTACAATAGAATGAAACACTGCCCGGTCCTCCGCCATCCTCACAATCGTTTTTATGCTTGAGCCCACTGTTGCAGTCACTGTATCAATCCATCTTGTTAAGGGTCTTGCTCCTTTTCACTGGCCCTCTACTTTACCAAGCATGATGTCTTTGTCCAAGGACTGATGTCTCCTGACAACATTTCCAAAGTATTTGAGAACTAGTCTAGCCATCCTTGCTTCCAAGGAACATCCTTGTTGTACTTTTTCCAAGACCAATTTGTTCGTTCTTTTGGCAGTCCATGGTATATTCAATATTCTTGAAAACCCTGGTGGCATAGTGGTTAAGTGCTACGGCTGCTAACCAAAGGTTCAGCAGTTCAAATCTGCCAGGCCCTACTTGGAAACCCTGTGGGGCAGTTCTACTCTGTCCTATAGGGTCGCTATGAGTCGGAATCGACTCAACGGCACTGGGTTTGGTTTTGTTTTTGGTTTTCACCAACAACATAATTAGGAGGTGTCATTTCTTATTCAGTGCTCTTTATTCATCTTCCATGCATATGAGGTGAATGAAAACACCATGGCTTGGATCAGGTGCACCTTAATCGTCAAGGTGACATCTTTGCTTTTCCACACTTTAAAGAGGTCCTTTGCAGCAGATTTGCCCAATGTAATGCATCTTTTGATTTTTTGACTGCTTCTTCCATGGATGTTGATTGTTGATCCAAGTAAAATGAAATCCTTGACAACTTCAATCTTTTCTCTGTTTATCATGATGTTGCTTATTGGTCCAGTTGTGAGGACTTTTGTTTTCTTTTAGTGGCGCAGTGGTTAAGAGCTACGGTTCAAATCCACCAGGCGCTCCTTGGAAATGGTATGAGACATTTCTACTCTGTCCTATAGGGTCACTGTGAGTTGGAATAGACTTGATGGCAATGGGTTTGGTTTGGTTTTATGTTGAGGTGTGATCCATACTGAAGGCTGTAGTCCTTGATCTTCATCAGTAAGTTCTTCAAGTCCTCTTCACTTTCAGCAAGCAGGGTTGTGTCATCTGCATAACACAGGTTGTTAACGAGTCTTCCTCCAATCCTGATGACCTGTTGTTCTTCATGTAGTCCAGCTTCTGGAATTATGTGCTCAGCATACAGATTGAATAAGTATGGTGAGGGATACAGCCCTGATGCATACCTTTCCCGACCTTAAACCATGCAGTATCCCATTGTTCTGTTCAAATGACTGACTCTTGATCAATGTACAGGTTCCTCATGAGCACAATTAAAAGTGTTCTGGAATTTCCATCCTTCGCGATGCTATCCATAATTTGTTACGATCCACATTGTCAAATGCCTTTGCATAGCCAATAAAACATAGGTAAACATCTTTCCGGTATTCTTTGCTTTCAGACAGAATCCATATGACATCAGCCATGATATCCCTGGTTCCACGTCCTCTTCTGAATCTGGCTTGAATTCCTGCAGTTCCCTGTCAATATACTGCTGCAGCCACTTTTGAATGATCTTCAGCAAAATTTTACCTGCATGTGATATTAATGATATTGTTTGATAATTTCTGCATTCGACTGGATCAAATTTCTTGGGAATAGGCATATATATTGATCTCTTCTGGTTGGTTGGCCAGGTAGTTATCTTCCAAATTTCTTGGCTTAGACACATGAGCACTTCCAGCACCACATCTGTTTATTTAAACATCTCAGTTGGTATTTCATCAATTCCTGGAGCCTTGTTTTTCACCAGTGCCTTCAGTGCATCTTGGACTTCTTCCTTCAGTATCATTGTTTCCTGATCATATGCTACCTCCCGAAATGTTTGAACATTGGCCAATTCTTTTTGGTGTAGTGGCTCTGTGTATTCCTTCCATCTTTTTTTTTGATGCTTCCTGTGTTGTTTAATATTTTCCCCATAGAATCCTTCAGTTTTGCAACTTGAGGCTTGAATTTTTTCTTCAGTTATTTCAGCTTGAGAAATGCGAAACATGTTCTTCCCTTTTGGTTTTCTTTCTCCATCTCTTTGCACATGTCATTATAATACTTTGTCTTCTCGAACTGCCATTTGAAATCTTTTGTTCAGCTCTTTTACTTCATTTCCTCCTTTCACTTTAGGTACTCGATGTTCAAGAACAAGTTTCAGAGTCTCCTCTGACATCCATCTTGGTCTTTTCTTTCTTTCCTGTCTTTTCAATGACCTCTTGCTTTCTTCGTATATGATGCCCTTGATGTCATTCCACAACTTGTCTGGTCTTCAGTCATTAATGTTCAACACGTCAAATCTATTCTTGAGATGGTCTCTAAATTCAGGTAGGATATACTCAAGTTGTAGTTTGGCTCTCATGGACTTGTTCTAATTTTCTTCAGCTTCAACTTGAACTTGCATATGAGCAATCAATGGTCTGTTCTGCAGCTGGCCCCTGGCCTTGTTCTGACTGATGATATTGAGCTTTTCCATTGACTTCTTCCACAGATGTAGCCATGATTCCTGTGTTTTCCATCTGGCAAGGTCCACTTGATAGTCTCTGTTTATGTTGGTGGAAAAACGTATTTTCAATGAAGAAGTCATTGGTTTTGCAAAATTCTGTCATGCAATCTCTGGCATCATTTCTGTCACCGAAGCCATATTGCCCAACTATCAATCCTTCTTTTTTGTTTCCAACTTTCACATTCCAATCACCAGTAATTATCAATGCATCCTGATTGCATGTTTGATCAATTTCAGAATGCAGAAGTTGGTAAAAATCTTCAATTTCTTTATCTTTGGCCTTAGCGGTTGATGCTTAAGTTTGAATAATAGTTGTACTAACTGGTCTTTCTCGTAGGTGTATGGGTATTTTCCTATCACTGACAGTATTGTGCTTCAGAATAGATCTTGAAATATTCCTTTTGATGATGAATGCAATGCCATTCCTTTTCAAGTTATTGTTCCTGGCATAGTAGACCATATGGTTGTCTGATACAAAATGGCCAGTACCAGTCCATTTCAGCTCACTAATGGCTAAGATAGCAATGTTTATGTGTTGCATTTCATTTTTGGTGATTTCCAATTTTCCTAGATTCATGCTTAGTACATTCCACATTCCGATTATTAATGGGAGCTGATTCTTCTCATTTTGAGTCATGCCATATCAGCAAATAAAGGTCCTGAAAGCTTGACTCTATCCACATCATTAAGGTTGACTGTACTTTGAGGAGGCATCTCTTTCCAAGTTGTATTTTGAGAGCCTTCCAACCTGAGGGGCTCATCTTCTGACACTATATCAGACAATGTTTTTCTGCTATTCATAAGGTTTTCACTTGCTAATTCTTTTCAGAAGAAGACTGCAGGGTCCTTCTTCCTGGTCTGTCTTAGTCTGGAAACTCAGCTGAAACCTGTCCACTGTGGGTGGCCCTGCTGATATTTGAATACCAGTGGCATAACTTCCAGCATCACAGCAACAGGCACACTCCCACAGTATGACAAACTGACAGATATGTGGGGGTCTTAAGCAGTAGAGCTGAGATATAAGCCCATATTTTTGATTCCATGATATGAATTCCTAACCTTTAGATACTCTTCAGTACTGAATGACTCAAGACACTCTTCCATGCCTTGTGAGATCTCTGAACCTACCGAATATCACATTTTGGAATACTCATGGTGAGAAGGATTGCATTTCATTTACTCACCCTGTCCTCTAATTTTAGATATCCATTGGATTCTTAGTTTTGTTTTGTTTTTCCACACCATGCCTCCTGTGATGGCTGTACCTTTTTTAGGGGTGGGTGAAAGGTCACTCACTGCATATGAGAATATATCTCAATTCTTCGTATCATACGGGTCCACCAAAGTAAGGCATTTCTAGATGTCTGATTTTTACTAGCAGTTTTGATTAACTTTACAGGCAGTAACTTAACATAGATTGTGGCATAGCTATTTCCAAAACCCATGCTCATGTTCTTTCCACTAAGCCGTACTATATCTGTGACGTACTGATGGTCATAAGATTTTTGAGAACAGAATTGCAAGGTGAGAGGTTTGAAGACAAGGACTGCCATTCTGTGTGACCAAAGAAAAGCAAGTCTGATTTACTACTTTGGATGGAGAGTAGAAAGACAGTGGGATGGAGGGGAGAAGGAATGGAATCGCAACGGTTCGGTGTTGACCTGGAATGTATAATATGATTTGTTGAAGCACCTAGAGTTTTATCTCCCTAAGAAAGAAAGATGTAAGAAGATCAAAAACTTCTGTAGGACAGTAGGGGTGGGGGGATGGTGGAGTGCAAGGAAGGTGAAATTAAGCCATCTGTCTCACGCTGTTATTTACCCAAGAGAAAGTAGTCAAGATGCCATAGAGAGGATATCCATGAACATTAGCCTAGAACTGCAACTGAAGTGCTGTGATGCTAGGTAGACAAGTATGTTGGAAAATGTTAGAGGCACCTACACCTAACTTGGGAATCATGAGTTTGGGAAACAGGGATGAATAGAGCCATTTGTTATGCATCTTATACACATGAGCTAGATAACAAGAGTATTGGACTTGCCAGAGTAATACAGCTATTAATGTTCAAACTGTAAAATAACTAGTTTTGTTTTGTTTTGTAATTTAGTGTTCCCCAGTGTCTTAGTCATCTAGTGCTGCTATAACAGAAATACCACAAGTGGATGGTTTTAACAAAGAGAAGTTTATTTTCTCACAGTCCTGTAGACTAGAAGTCCGAATTCAGGGTGCTGGCTCCAGGGGAAGGCTTTCTCTCTCTGTCGGCTCTGAAGGAAGGTCCTTGTGATGCATCAGTCTTTCCTTGGTCTGGGAGCATCTCAGCTCAGGAACCTCAGGTCCAAAGGATGTGCTCAGCTCCTGGCACTGCTTTCTTGGTGATATGAGGTCCCCAATTCTCTGCTTACTTCTCTTTCACTTGAGAGAGAAAAGGTGGTGCAGACCACATCCCAGGGAGTTGCACTTTATATTGGATCAGGGATATAACCTGGTAAGGGTATTACAATCCCACCCTAATCCTCTTTAACATAAAATTACAATCACAAAATGGAGAACAACCACAGAATACTGGGAATCATGGCCTAACCAGGTTAATACACACATTTTGGTGGGGATGTAATTCAATCCATGATACCCAATCTAGTATGTTTGGTCAGGAAGGAGTAGGAAGGTAGCATTTATTGCAATATTAAAATGTATCAAAAATATCTGACATAGTATTAATCATGAGTAATTATATTTATCCCTATTAGCTACAATGAATGTACCTTTTAGAATTCATATATTCTAGAAAATAACACCAAAAGTACAGGTTATGCACTTTTTAGAGTCCATATATCTTTGTAGATAAGCACATGCATGTGTGCACACATAGACAGACACACCAGTGATAGTGTTTGAAGATCAGAGTTCAAGCTCTCTTGAAGCTGAATTTCAAAACACAGTTCTGTACCATGAAAGATCTGAGAAGTGATACAGAAAGACCACTGTCTTTTTTCATTTCTAAACACACATTGTAGTAAGAATTGGCTGCCCATTTTCTCCCAGCCCACTATTTTGCCTCTGATAGTAACACTGAGGACTTAGTGGTGGGTGGTCATAGTTGTTATTTGATTCTGTGTCATATGCCACAATTCATTTTTGGTAGGCAGAATGTCTGAACTCTGAAGATGTCACAATTACTGAAATAAGTGTTTATTTTTGTCTTTCTACAAACAGAACATAAAATGACACTGTGTTCATTTCTTGTCAAACAAGAAATATTCCTAAGAGACCTTTTTTTTTTTTGCTCAGTGTAAGCTCTAATAAAATTTGACAGCAGAGAACAGTTTTCTTTGGGTAAATGTTTGGCAGTAAGTAGATATCTGCTACAGATGCCAAGATGTTAATTTTATACCAACAATCTACTGTGTTTCTATTTTTGCATTTCTTTCTCTACTTAGAGGTTAAAGGGATGCGACACAATTTTCTCTGCCTTACAAGGAAAGAGAAAAACCATTAATACAATCTGGATTCGATTCAACATTTTTCATTCTAGAATTAGTGAAAAAATGAAGGAACGGAAAACACATTTTTAAATAAAAATTCTGAATTTTGCCAAAATTGAGAATTCACAAGATGTTTTCATCTTACAATGAGTTTATTCTGAAAGTATCCCAGTAGCATTAATAATTAGAAAACATTTATCACCTTTGGTTTTGACTTAATCCTGGGACTGGTAACAAGATGCTTGCTATGCAGACAAAGTGCCAGGGAAAAGAGACACCTTGTCTTTTCCACTGATTCTCATGTAGGAAGGAAGTGTGTTGCAGATGTCTCCAGTATTCGTCTTCTCACACAGCATTCTCCAAAAATGGGTCATATTTCCAGTCCTGGGCTGACTGTTGGCAAAGAGGCTGGAGTTACCATAATTGACTTTAATTTAATCTTCTGGAGCATGATAAGTGTTAGGAAGTTAGACACAATTCTTTCTCTAATAACATTCCTTTGAATTATTGTTATAATTAAATGAGTAAAATATTTAAAACTGTGCCTGGAATATCATCAGAACTCAATGTATGGTGGGTGTCTTAGGCTGGGTTCTCCAGAGACTCAAAAGCAGTAAAGCCTATAAATATATATAGAGTGAGATTTATATGAAGGAAATGGCTCACGCAAATGTAGAGGCTGGAAAGCCCCAAGTCAGTGGGTCATGATAGAGGCTTCTCTTGATTCATGTAGCCTCAGGGGCTGGTGAACCCAAGATCGGCAGGTCAGAGGGCAGGGCTCCCACTCACAGGCTGTGAAGATAGAGGAATCCCAAGATTGGCAGATAAGCTGATAGCTCAAGTCCCAAGAACTGGAGGTCAGACGAACAGGATGCTGCTGCAGGATCCAGAGCAAGCAGAAAACCAGAATGTCTTTTTATATTCTGCTACAGGCCACACCCCAAGGAAATTCCCCTTTATCTGATTGGCTCCTCACAGCAGAATTCGTCATGGGAATGATCACATATCAATACTGAGAATCATGGCCCAGCCAAGTTGACACACGATCTTAACCATCACAGTGGGTATTTGTAGAAGTATTTTATAATTTCCAAAACATATCCAGTTGACAGGCAATTTCTATGTTTTATTGACTCACAGTTTTCAGAGAAATTTTTTATTTATCAGATTCTTCATAAACGTCTTGATCAGGCCCAGTCTGAACTACTCTAGTTTCCTATTCACTGTCTTCCTACTTCTAAGTTCAAGTCTTGTTCTTTAGATTGAAAGGCTATTGCTCTGCCACAATTCTTTTTCCTTGCCTCATTGAAGTGCACGAGATTAACCCTCATCAGTTACTTCAGAATAGCTCTGAATTTTCTTTTCTTTTCCCAGTTATCCAAACTGTTACATTTTTGGAGTGAATGTACACTATTTTCTGTTGATCTTCTTAATTTAACATTCATATTCCCTTTTGTGCTACTCACATCTAGTGTTATTTTCCTTCTTTTAGATTTTGTTTTCCTCTTACTTTAAGTGATCAGATTGCCTAGAGCACAATTCACAGATACATATTTAATGATGTCTTTTGGAGCCCCAGTGGTGCAGTGGTTAAGAGTTTGGCTGCTAACCTAAAGATCGACAGTTCAAATTCACCAACTGCTCCTTGGAAACCTCATGGGGCAATTCAACTCTATCCTGTAGGGTCGCTATGAGTCAGAATCAACTGGACTGATGGCAACAGGTTTAGTCTGGTTTTTATTTCCTCACCTAATATGTGGACTGGATGTATTGTTTTGATTATAATGAATAAAATGCAACTGAAGTGATGGGATCTCCTCTCTGAAATTAGTCTATAAAATGACTGTGACATCTATCTTGGGCACCCTCTCTTGCTCTTTTTCTAAATGCTCACTCTGAAGGAATCCCTCTACCTATTTTGAAGCAGCTCCGTGGTGAAGCACACTTGGCAAGGCACTGAGACCAATCACGTGAGTGAGTTTGCAAGCATTGCGCTACCACTACTACTAGTCAAGCCTTCATTTGAGACTGCAGCCATGTCCAGCAGCTTGACTGAAACCTCCTGAGAGACTTTGTTGCAGAATCACCCATGTAGAGATCCCTGGTCCACAGAAACTGTGAAATAATGTGTCTGCCGTTGTTAAGCCACTAAGTTTTACAATAATTTGTTGCATAAACCAGAAACGAAACCCACTGCTGCCCAGTGGATTCTGACTCATAGCAACCCTATAGGACCGAGTAAAACAGCCCCATAAGGAGTGGCTGATGGATTCAAACTACTGACCTTTTGGTTAGCAGCTGAGCTCTTAACCACTACTACCAGAGCTCCAATTTGTTACACAGTGATAGACAATATATCTGTCATTGACATAGATATATGCAGTGTCTCTGTATTTTGCTGTAGTATCTATATTTAACCCATTTCTTTCATTTTTGTTTATGTACGTCTTACAGTTGAGTAGCACACTATAGCTTCCCTCAGCAATTTGATATGTGATATTTCATAAGGAAAGTCTTTCTTCTGTTAGGAAAAAAATGGATTTTTCTCCTTATTGTCCCTTACCTATTTTTTTTTTCCTAATTTCCGTATCACATGCTTTGCTGTCACTTGTATCTTCTCCCACTTGCATGACCACTGCTTTGTCGATGATCACTTTTTTCCCTCTAAGGTGTATGCCATGATAGCAAACAATCCCATGTGTATGAAAATACCGTGGGCAAGCCATTTCTTTCCAGATCTAAGTGTCCTCAAAGATATTCAGAAACTTATAAAACCTTCATTGTTTAGACTTTCTGGGAGCTGACAACTCCTCTGGAAAATCCATCACTGAATTTGCACTGATCTTCAAGGCATGATGGTTATTTAAAGGAACTTTTTTAAGGAAAGCTTTATGATAGCTTATTTAACTGCTTACGTCCAATTAAGCAAGTGTTCAAGCATAACAGCTACATTTTTGACATCATTAAAATTATTAGAGTTGGGGAACTATCACTCAAAACTTCGTTACATCCTGAGGTACGGGCTCCCTAAACGGAATAACTACTTTCCTTTTCACTGGAAGTTCAGCACCAACTTTAACCCTGACTCTGACATAGCCCATCAAAAATAATGAAGCCTGACAAACACAGCTTTATGTCTCCCCCATCTCCTCCCACAGTATTTGAACTCCAGATGCTGCAGTCCCCTTTCGACACAAACAGAAGCTGTTCTGTCTACGGTCTCATATTCTCCATTTCAGAAAAATAGACAGCTCACTCATGTGTCTTATATAACAGCATTCACTCAAATATGGTATTTTTATTTTAAAAATCTTTTAAAACGAGACCCCTTTTCCAAACTAGGTAGTGATCATTTGTAGGAAAACGCTATCGTCCTAACATTGGGAGAAACATCATTGTCACTTCAATCATCTATAAAATATTAAAGCAGGATGAAACAGTTCATGAAATGTATCGGTTAAGCATATTTTGGTGAACATTAATGGTGAAAATTTTGGACATTTGAAAATAAAAAATAAGTAAAACTTTAGATGTTTGTAGTATAATGTGTATAATTACTAGAGTTGATAGAGGCTTATTGCTAACTTTTTAAAAAATGTCTGACAATTAAAGCAGGCATAAAAATTACATGCACCACCTCAGCTAAAATAAAAGTTTTCTTCCAAATCCTCCTGTCTGTTGACAAACAATTCGATTGAGCACAAACTTTGTATTCTATATCTGCTTTTCAGTCCTTTTCCATTTGCTATAAACTTTTAAATTATTTTAAATCCTGCAATTCCATCTGTGCGAGAAAAATAAAAACCAAACGGAATCAGATATTTTCTGGGAACAATTATGAATGCTGGCCCAAATACTTGCATTGTCACTGACTTTGCCCATAATTATAGCTACTTACTGTTAAAATCATACAGCGCGTAAAAAAGAATGCATGAATGTTGAGACCTTTGTTAGTGAAGAGTTTTATATACATGTTCCATATCTCTGAAAACTCTTTAAAAGTTGTTACAAATTTAGTTCTCATTGGGCAAATTGTCCCTAAACTACTTTACGTTCACAGAATTTAATATCATTTGAGTTAATCCTATCAGGGATACTCCTAAAGTTAACTAAAAGTGTATTTAGCTAAAAGCTCAATGCTCCTCACCAAAAGCTCTGCACTAAGATCTCACATCCTAAGAGAAGCAATTAGAAGGAATATTTAAACTTGGTCTTTGTTTCAAGTCCATATTTCTCTTACTCCAGACCAGGAAATGAAAGTTACAGGGGGAAGTGCATTTCAGTTCTTTAAGGATAAGCCACCTTAGCATTGCATGCCTTCCAGTGATTTTTCTCTAGATTAAGGAAAAGGAACACAGAGACTTATTGATAAATATTATAAAGTAAATGAATAAGACATATTATTATACATGTGCATTTGGAGCAGATACTTTAGTTGACCAAAACTATTAAAAACTTCAGAATATAGCACTTCAATCAATAGATACCATTAACTAGAAAATTCCATATCTGAGTTTAATATATCAATTCTACATGGGAAATATGAAGGCCAGTTGCCTTAGTAATTATTCGTGTAATAGAAGTATCTAGAAAATCCAGTTACATAGGAGGTTAATCTAAATACAAGTTATGCTAAGTCTGCCCACAAATAATCAGTATATTAGACTAAGTGGATAAAAATCCATTTAAAATCTTTGGTGGAGCCAGTTAAGAAAAAATAAATAAAAATAGACCGTCCAAAACTGGAGAGGAAAATAAATTCTTCCTGTCTTGTGCTGGTCAGATCCTCGCCAGTGTCTTGTATTAAGTATGAGCTGTCGTAGTTTATAAAATGCATTGGCTAATAGGCATATATGCTAAAGGGTGTAACCAATTTAGAAAGAGGCCTAAAAATCACATTAGTTAGAACAGAAAAAGAAAAAAGATAGAGGCCTTTACATAAAAAGAGAAAAAAAACACGTGTGTATATATTCCTATAGCCAGCATTAGACATTTGTTAGTGTGTGAACTTAAATTATTTAGCCTTCGTGAGCCTTGTTTTCTTTGTACGAAAGAGATGCCTACATCACAAGCTCTTGAGGGACACAGTCGATATCCAAATAATGTTAGTTTCTTCATATCTGACTGAAAAATAAAACTGACTGAACTAGGAAAAGTTAGGGGCGGGATGTGAGCTGGAAAGATATATGGTAGAACTCAGCAAATAATTTCTCAGGTAAGTTCACATACAAATGAGATCAATTTTAACTAAAAAATTTTAAGAAAAAAAAAATGACACAGTAAGGAATTGAAAAAAGTTTCCAGAAAGGAAATAGAAGTCTTTAAGAAGGAATTTAAAGTCTGTTTCTAGGGACAAGTACACAGAAGAATGGAAAGGAGAAAGAAGATATGAAAAAGTGTGACTGAGAAGGGCAAATATGAAAGGATTATGCATATTTTAATGGGAATGAACTATGACTAGTTAGATTTGGGATTTATGAATATTAATTTTGAGGGAAGTAGGATATATAAATGGGAGTTATTAAGGTGTCTTTACAAACAGAAGCAGCTTCATATTTCTTTCCATGCAGGAAAAATGAGAAGCTGAGGATCATAAAGAGAAAATGTGGCACTATGAATTCAGTTGAGACATAGCTAGAAGAAGAGCATAAAAAGAGGACTTTACCCTTAGGAATAATGATACACTCCTAACCTGTGGCCATGCTGACTTAACCACCATATTAAAATCACTTAATATGTAACACTACATGTATATATCTCTTTTAAAACCAAGGATAAAATTCTAATGGAGGAATTAGCTCATTATTGTCCTATAATTTTCTCTTCTTATTTAGTATACGTAAAGTTATCCAGTAGTTATTATTTTAAAGATGCTCTATTCTAAAATGAAAATACATGATATAATGCATGTCACTCACAATAAAAGGTGTTGCTATTCATTATAAATGACATATTTACACACAAATTTATACACACATGTGCACACGTATATAGATTATATATATATATATAAATATATTTATGCAAAACAATTTTATCCACAAGGAATACAAAGCTACACAAGGTATGATAAAGCTATTATTACTTAGTCATGGAGATGCAAGTCTTATAAAAGAATAACGATGAAAATTACATGTAAATCTGGCAGTTCTAGTAAGTGTTTCTATCAGAGCCCCATGCTCAGTGACAACACTAGGGTTGGAGTCACTCAGTGCGATAACTCAGGGTGTCACCCCCCACCACGGACCTCCTCCCATACTATAGTAATAATTATACTTTAAGAGTGGAATACTTATTTGTAAAATTTAGCTTTAAAATATATTTAACATTTAAATCAAAGATAAAGAAGCAATGTTTTTTGAGGGATTCCTAGTTTAGGAATTAGAAAATTTACATTGTAACTCCGATTCAGCTGTTATTGAATGTGAGACTTTCTGGAAATCCTTTAAGAATTCTGAGAATTTTTTAATTCTCTGTGAAGTGCAGGGTTTGAATTAGTTTATGTCTATAATTTCATTTGACTTCAAAAGTATTTTGTTCTAAAAAGTGGTTTATGACTCCTTATATATTTGGCATATATATCTGAATTCCTATTTGACAAATGCTGTTTTACATGATAGAGGTGTAGAAGTGAATTCAGTGTTCACTGAACGCACAGTGCAAAGACAATGATTGGGTGAAAACATTGAACAGAAATACACATTCAGTTCTGTAAATTGATTCTAACATCCATCTGTGGGCAGAATCTTGAGTGTTACGTCAGGGCTTTTCTTCAGATTCAAGGACAAGAAAGAAACATTCAGAAATAAGAAGACACTTAAAGAAAATATGTCATTCAAAGTCATTTGGATAAAGTCCAGGATCTTCCACAGCAGTTCTTATCGCTGGCTTTCTCGAAGTGTTGGTTATTCGTATGATGGAGAAGCCTAGGTGTTGTGGAACATCACATGATCATGGCACACCACTTTAGGCTAATGCAATATTTGTAAAAGTAACTATAGGATCACCAAATGGGCATTGAAGGAGCTGGTATCAGAACTAGAGCTAGGAATCATAATTCTGAAATCAAAATAATATGGAGTTGTTACGTAAAAGTCAAGAATAAGCTAGGGTGGGGTGGGCAAAAGAAAATGCACAGATGATTATCACTGAGAATTGGGGCATAAACCGTGAGACAAATTATGTTGTCAGGTCTCAGTGGGCTTAGTTTTTTGTTTGTTTTGTTTTGTTTAGACTTTTCCAAGGAAATCAAGGTGTGCTGTGATAAAGGATCTGATTCCTACAAGGTTGAAGATTAAGGAAGCTAGATGCTTAGAGCAAGAATTTTTATACCTGCTACTTCTGATCTTATGAAGTTTGAAGTTATGTAAAGTCCATTTATGCTGAATCTTTGAGATACTATTTCACCATTTCTACAGTGATTAAGTCTTTGATTAGGTGTTATGACAGCTATCTCTTGTGCTCATCCATTGAGGTGGCTGCCCTGTAGTTCTTCCTGTGTTAGAGGTGAAACAACGCTGTGCCTTTTCCACTGAAAACGTTGAAGTCAGAAGACTTCTATGCTCCAAATACTCAGCATAACAAAGTCTTCAAATCATTGTGGGTGAATGTCAATTGGTGTATACCAAAAAGAGCAGAGAGGGTGTCAGTTGATACTGTTTGAATTCCTGAAACAGTTTATTTGCCTATAAAGAATATCACTCTTACAAGGAAGCAATAGTTTTTCCCAGGAGAAAATTGTTAAATAAATTTGATACATCTTTATCCAGCATATCTAGAGCTTTTGTTTTCAAGAGTCAGAAGTTGATTCTGATATAAAGCAGTAGATAAAGAAATGTAGCCTACACTGGGTTATTCAGTGAACACAGGGAAAAAGACCAAGAAGCCTTGATTAAATATTCATATTAATGTTCTGAACATTTGCAGGTTGAGCATATTTCTCAGAGTGGAAGATTTATTTTTAGAATGAAGTTTTAAATTCCTTCCAAATCTCTACTACAACTACCACAACTCAAAGCTAATGCTTTCAATAAAAAGATTCTTAGGTAATAAAATTGGTGATATTTGGCTTGAATTAAACCAAAAAAAAAAAAAAAGCCTATTGGTGTTGGGTCGATTCCAGTGGATACCTACCCAGTAAGAAGCATAGCACTGCCCTATAGGGTTTCCAAGGCTATAATCGTCGCAGAAGCAGTTTGCCACATCTTTCTTCCGCAGAGAAGCTGGGGGTTCAAATCATTGACCTTCTAGTTAGCCGCTGAGTGCTTAACCACTGCATCACCAGAGCCCCTTGACTTGAATTAGTCTCAGTTTAATTTAAGAACCCTGTGGACAGTAAACGTGATTAGTCCATCCTGCTTCAGCACATGTGAGAAAAGGTTTTGGTAGAAGATAAAGATGACAGGTTCTTTGAAGCCAGATGTTGTGATATCATACAAATTCCCCATTTTTAATCCTAAATATTTGCTGTCTGTTAAGCTTCAAAATTCAGACATTGCTTCTAATTTTATAAAGGTAATGTGATGCATATCCAGTAAATTATATAATACCCCTGGTGGGTTCTGTGTGAACATTTCATAAGAACATGTTCATACCGTTTCAGCAAACATCTACATTTTGCTACCCATCTTGGGGGTGGGGGGCAACTTTTGATTTTTCGGAGCTTTTGGATTTCAGGATAGCAAATAACGTATTTTGGACTCATATATGTGTTTGGGAAAGAAGTGTACAAGATTGGCCAGTGAGGTTTACTAGGTGCTAAATGTGTGTAATCTACACTGTGCTATTCTTTTATAAGATATATGCATCTTTATACTTGTGTAATAACAATTTTATCATACATAGTTTAGCTTTTAAAACTTTTTAATCAAATATATGTATAACCCAACAAACAACCCAATGTGTTACCATTGTGAGTCAATTCTGATTCAAAGTTACTCTATAGGACAGAGTAGAACTGCCCCATAGAGTTTCCAAGGAGCAGCTGATAGATTTGAACTGCTGACCTTTTGGTTAGCAGCTGAGCTCATAACTGCTACGCCACCAGGGTGTATTTATTTAAATATATAGCTTATGCATTTAAATATGTAATTTGTTAAAATGCTTTAATGACACCTTTTGTAGTGAGTGATATGCCATTATCCTACATATTTTAAATTCAGAATAAGATACCTTAATTGAAAACAATAACTACTGGCCAATTTCACATATACTGAATAAGAAAACTGTAGGACAAAAATGGGCCAATTAGTCCTTTAAGATTTATGAGGTTTCTGCTGCAAACTCAGCATGCCATTTCATTGTCAATAATGGGTATGGTTATTTATAATATTAATGTTATAGTGGCATCTTAAGATTTTTATTTATCTGTTTCTATACTACTAAGTTAGCTAAAACTCATAAGACAAAAAACAAAGTATTCTAAATTTTTGTTTATATTTTGTCATAGGAGTTACTTTTTATTGGAAAGTTCAGGCATCTGTTTCCCCAGGAAGACTTCTCTACATCATCAGCTCACTTCACTTCCTCCATGATCCCTATCATAGCACTATCCATCTTCTACTGCAATTGTCTCTTTAACTTTGTGTGTGTCTCCAGCCTGTGTGCTCCTAAAAAAAGCAAAAACAAAAAAAAAACAAACCCAGTGCTGTTGAGTCGGTTCCGAACTCAACTTAGAAGTCAGATAAAGACCAGGGAGGGGGAATAGGCCAACACCATGTCCATCTGTTGATAGAAATCTCATTATAAGAACTACTCAGCAAGAGCATAACCAGTAGAAACATTTTACTTAATATCAGTGTTTACTTTTCGTTCATACTTTGTGATCTCAGTAGAAACCAAAAACAATTCAGACACTTATGACTGTCACTGTGACTGCTGACCTGAGGTTCTTGTCTTTCCACATCCACTACTGTAACACAGCCTTGGACAAGAGGAAACCCTCTATTACTACTGTGATTAACAGCAGTGTGTATATTCCATTTAAGCTCTGGCTATATGCTGCAATAAAAGGGAAATTAACTCTCTATGAGAGCAGACCAATTCACAAAATGACCGATTTGCCAGTTTAATAAAAATGTGTTACTTGAAAATAATAATTTTGATTACCACGATTTGTATTAATTAGTAGAATATTAAAATATATTTTGTAATGAGTAATAAAAATTTAGTATATCATAAAGAGATATGTTAGTTTATATTGATTACTGGTAAATAATCTCTAAAAACGATTTCTATAATCCCATTTTTGTGTTATTTTTGGTAATCTCAAAGTTGTTTTGCCAATTTCTCAATTTATCAACCTTAATTCAATAGTTCTAATAACTGGCAATCAAAATTTACTGTAATAGTCCTCTTGCATTTCTTATTTTATTTTGCATATTTTTTAGTAGTTTTAGTATCTTTACCCTACTTAATTTTTTATCCTACTGACATAAGATCCTATTTATGATTGTTATTTTCATAAGGTCTCCAAAACCAAAACCTGTTGCTGTTGAATCGATTCTGACACATAACGACCCTATAGGACAGAGTAGAACTGCCCCATAGAGTTTCCAAGGAGCAGCTGATAGATTCGAACTGCTGACCTTTTGGTTAGCAGCTGAGCTCTTAACCACTGTGCAACCAGGGCTCCCATCAGTCACTAATCACAGCTTATTGTATAATGCTTTCCAGGTTTTCTTATTTTTCTTTTTTTGCTGCTTTGAACATCTGTCCTATTCATACTAAAACTTTCTGCATTTAGCCACTAAATTGATGTATTCCAATCACTCTTGGCTAGAAATTAACATTTCAATAATTTATTTGACATAGGATTTTTTCAGCTACTTCATCTTTTTTCAGATGTTTTTGAATATCATTATCTAGAAATACAAATGTAGGCACTTATAATTTGCCAAATCCTGAAGTAGCATATCTGACTTAATTCTGTACATCTAGCAATGAAGTAACCCAAACCCTAACACAGGCCATGGCATAATGCACCCTGCGAAATGGCTGTAGAATCATTTAGTAATTCTCAGCATCATATGGTATTAGCTGAAATAAAAACACATCAGCTCAACCACATTATATACATTTAATAAATGTTAGACATACAAAGATACATGAATCAAGGCTCCTACTTTTGAGGAACTTATAGTCAGCTACATTTCTAATCCAGTCTAATATGATTTGGCGGCTATATGATTCTAAATAAAAACCAGTGCACCCAGGATCAAAGCGGTGATTAGAAAATTATTTTAGCTTTTAATATTATGTGGATAGCCAGTGAATCAAAAGGCCCAGTTGAAACATCAGAGACTTTTTGAAAGTAACCAGCTGGAGAAAGGGCAGAACAATTGGAAAATATGTGACAACTAACTTAGCAGTAGGTGCATTGGATATTATGAATGGCCTAAATTAAAGCTTCCCATTTAGCCACAAAAGAAAATGAGAGTAACAGCCAACTTAAAGAGAGGTTGGGGAAGATAAAAAGGAAGCAGATAATTAAGCCATCATTTCTTACAAAGGCTTAACTCGAACAGTTCAGGTCCCAGGGCTCAAAAGTAAGCGGGAAAAGACATAGAAAGGTCTTTGTGAGAATTTAACAAATTTCCACAGATCAAGATGGGCAAAAATTGAGCCAGTGCAGTTTTCCTGATTAAAAAAGGAAGGTGAGATGTACTAAGATTCTCTGCACATTTCACTGAGCATCTTATTAAAAACAAGAAAAGCAATCCTTTGCATACGTATTAATAAGCAAAGGAAAAAACATGTAATCTTGCAAAAAGAAAATTACCCAACATAAAGTAGCTTGATTTTTGTTTTTAATTCTACAGATAACAGCAAATTAGGATATGTAGGACATTAAAAAAAAAAAAATGCTTTGGCCATAACAGTGTCGTATGGATTGTTTAATATTACATAACATTTTCTCTCTGGAATATATTTCTCTCGGTATTCTTCAGTGTTTACTTGACTAAATTCAGATAATCCCTTAGGACTCAGCTTAAAAATTACTGATTTGGCCAGGGCTTCTCTAACCTCCTTGTCTAAATTAGCCCTCAGTTTTATCACAGAATTCTGAGGACTAAATGAGATAAATGAATTTGAAACGTTTAGAATCATACAGGCACATACAAATACTGATAACATTTATAGTAGTAATACATTGTTACCAGGAGCAATGCTATATCATATGAAGAATATAGGTTTGGGAAGCAGTCATCAGTATATTTGAATCTTGCCCCTGCCACTGGTTAGCAGTTTACCACTTAAGCAATTGCACTGAAACTTCTGAACATCAATTTTCTCTTCTGTAAGGTGGTTTGGAATAACACCTACTTCTGTAAGGCTTAAAATGGAAGACAAATACCTAGGTGCTTGATATACACTTACTCACACAGACCATCTTCCCCTAGTCCTCTCTACCATTTACTTATATCAGATATAATTTGTAGGAGAAGAATAAAAATTAATACATTTTTAACATACAAATTATTAATTGGATTCCTGGTGGCACAGTGGTTAAAAAGCATGAGGCTGCTAACCGAAAGGTTGGCAGTTCAAACCCACCAGCGATTCTGAGGGAGAAAGATGAGGCAGTCTGCTTCAGAAAAAGATTTACAGTCTTGGAAACTGTATGGGGCAGCCCTGCTTTGTCGTATAGAATCACTATGAGTCAGAATTGACTCTATGACAACAGGAATTATTAAGGAGTAGAGATAAGAAGCCCTCTAATATACTTGTGGTGTCCAATGTCTATAAATACCTCAAGCATTCAATTTAATTCTGGGTAATTTGCAATCTATTCCCCAGAGTCTAGGTGGATGGAATGAACGTGAAGGACATGATAATTCTGAGTGCTGTTCAAGACTGAAACTAAAAAAAAGAAAACTAATCCTAATGGAAAAAGAAGATTAAGTGTTAATAAAATAAATCAATATAACTTTGTAAAAATAAAACATAAAATATATAATTAAAATACATATTAATACTGTATAGTGTGCATAATTAAAATACATCCATGGAATTATTTTAAAAGTTCCTGCTGGTACGACTGGTTTGTGCTTAACTACCAACCTGAAGGCTGGTGGTTCGAACCCATCCAGCGGTGCCGAGGAAGAAAGGGCTGACAATCTGCTTTTGTAAAAATTGCAGACAAGAAAACCCCATGGAACAGGTCTACTCTGTTACACATGGGGTCCCCATGAGTTGGAAGTGAATCAATGGCAATGGGTTTGTTTTGTTTTAAATGCAATATCGCAAGACTCTTTGTAAGAGTGCTTTTAGAGAACGTGCAGTTTTAGTTCCTGTGGTTTAGCACAGACATTCCTTAGATTAAAGGTATAGCAGAGGGTGAGCAAATTGATTTAGTGTTCAGGATTATGACTCATGAAGGTCAGATAAGGTCTATGTGTTTTTAACTGATGCAAGAAAAACCAGATAGAAGTAAGATCAGTCAGTTAAATTCTGAAAGGGTAGATTAATGGCAAAACTGTTTATGTAACTCACAAATTTGAAACTGAGAAATATACTGTACATAAATGATTGTCCCAACAATGGGCTTTGATTAGGAGTATGGTAAATGATATATGTGATAACTTAAACAAAGTAGTACATAACATAGGTAGTTCGTACGTACCTTGAATATTGTGTGATACTTAAATGCTATGTGATACCCACATTTATTCTGGTACCCCTTAACATAATTTTATAACATTTTTTTTCCTATAGTTGTAGTCAGGTGGAACAGGGATCACTTCACAGACCTGTCACCTAAAGCAATTAGTGTATTGGCAAGGAGGGATTTGGGCTTGATAACTGGATACAGGTGGAAGAAAAAGAATGCCAAGATTAATTCATTAACAGTCACAATGTATCCTTGCACAACTATTTTCTTGGAACCCCTTGCTTAAAACAAAACAAAACAAAACAAAACAAAAAAACCTCTGTTGGAAACTGTGATGGTTAAGGTTGTGTGTCAACTTGGCTGGGCCATGATTTTCAGTGATTTGACAGTCGTATGATGTTGTGATCACTTCCATGATGAGATTTGCTGTGAGTAGCCCATCAGTTGAAAGGGAGTTTCCTTGGGCGTGTGGTTTCCTTGGCTGTGTGCCCTGCCTTGAATTTAAGTGGATATTCTGGCAAGGCTTGTGGGCTTTTGCTCATTCTGAATCTGGCAGCTGGCTCCTGTTCATCTGACCTCAGGGTCTTGGAATTCGTGGATCTTCACAGACTGTGAGCAAGAACATTTCTCTCCAATCTACTGATCTTGGGTTCACCAGCGCCTGTGGCTGCATAAATGAGGAGAAGTCTCTATCCTGACCCACATACTTGGGACATTAGTCTCCACAACCATGTAAGCCACTTCCTTAATATGAATCTCTATCTCTGTATATATATATTTGTACGCTTTACTGGTTTTGCTTCTCTAGAGAAATCAACCTAAGATAGATAACAAATGTAAGCCAAAGCATTGTTCAGACTTTGAAAAGAAAGTTCAATGTGGCATGATTTTCTGGTACCAGATTGCTGGAGATTATTTGATATCTTTCACCCCTCCTGCATCATAATTCTCCCCACAAAAATCCTTCCAAAATGTGAAGAATCAGGTTCTAATGTTAGCGAGGTACACAGCTATCTGCAAGTTAGAGCAGAAAGTTAGTTTCCGTTCTTCATTCATTCAGCAACAATTTTGCAAACCTTGAAGAATCTGCACTTGAATGGGACACACACACATACACACTTTATTAGTTGGCCTTGTAAACATTTTCTAGTGAATATCATCCATTCCTTTCATTATTAATGAAAGTAGAATATTAATATCATTCATGATATTCTTCATTTAATTACATTGAAGCTTCATTTTACAATTTGTCAGGGCGAGATGTGGTGGTATTAGTGATGCAGTTAATAGCAACATCTTCAACAACATCAACCATCAAATTGATGAAAGGGACATTTTCAGGCAGCACTAGATTTTCTTTGGTGCTAAAACTTAATATGCAGTAAAAGTAAATAATTAGTATGATGGTTTAAAAAAATGAAATTTTTAATGTAAATAAATAATACACAGCCACTAGCTTCCAAATGGAGTAGTTAAGAACTCGGCTGTTAAACAAAAGGTCGGCAGTATGAATCCATCAGCCGCTCCTTGAAAACTCTACATGGCAGTTTTACTCTGTCCTATAGGATCGCTATGAATCGGAATCGACTTAACAGCAACGGGTCTGTTTTTTTTTTTTTTTTTAGCTTCCAAATACATTTCAGATAAAATCTCTGCAGTCAAGGAAAATGGCTGTTTTTTGAGTTGTATACTAAGTTCTTGGGTATTGGAAGTGGTTAAAAAAAGACTACTGAGGAAATGAAGGATTTCAAGTTAATGCAGTCATTTTGACCTCCATAAAGATTGTGTATTGAAGACAGTAACATATCCTCCTTGATCTTCTTCCTTGAATTGTTTGTATCATTTTACTCATGGTTTACATTATACCCTTCTTACCATGTGTATTGTACTTTGCTACCTTCACCAGAATGTAAACTTCAGCAGGGAAAGTGTCTTTCTCTGTCTATTCACAACTGCATTCCTTGTAGCCGCAACAGACCAAAACCAAACCCAGTGCCGTCGAATCATTCTCGACTCATAGCGACCCTATAGGACAGAGTAGAACTGCCTCATAGAGTTTCCAAGGAGTGCCTGACGGATTTGAACTGCCGACCCTTTGGTTAGCAACCGTAGCACTTAATCACTACTCCGCCAGGGTTTCTAGCCGCAACAGAGTAAGCCCTTAATTCTTTTAGGATTTCAGCAAGAACATTAGCATAATAAAAAAAAATGCTCCCATAGACCCTGGGTGTTCAGTAGCCCCTCATAGGCAGAATTTTGACATCCATCAGTATAGCACTTAGCACTTTGGGATAAATTTTACAACAAAAATGTACTCCTTTGTGGGTGGACCAAAATAATGTTGCTGTTATTTTTAGGTGCCGTTGAGCTGGTTCAGACTCATAGAGACCCTGTGAACAACAGAATGAAACACTACCCGGTCCTGTACCATCCTCACAATTGTTGCTATGCTTGAGCCCATTGTTGTAGCCACTGTGTCAGTCCATCTCATTGAGGTTCTTCCTCTTTTTTGCTGACCCTCTGTTTTACCAAGCATGATGTCTTTCTTCAGGGACTGATCTCTCCTAAAAACATGTCAAAGTATGCGAGACGGAGTCTTGCCATCCTTGCTTCTAAGGAGCATTCTGGCCGCACTTACTCCAAGACAGATTTGTTTGTTCTTCTGGCAGTCCATAGAATAATCAATATTCTTTGCCAATTCCACAATTCAGAGGTGTCAGTTCTTTGGTCTTCCTTATTAATTGTCCAGCTTTCACACGCATGAGGTGATTGAAAACACCATGACTTGGGTCAGGCATACCTTAGTCCTCAAGGTGACATCTTTGCATCTTAACATTTTAAAGAGATCTCTTGCAGCTGGTTTGCTAAATGCAATTTGTCTTTTGATTTCCTGACTGCTGCTTCCATGGCTGTTGATTGTGAATCCAAGTAAAATGAAATCCTTGATGACCTCAATCTTTTCTCCTTATTATCATGATGCTGCTTATTGGTCCAGTTGTGAAGATTTTTGTTTTATGTTGAGGTGTAGTCCATACTGAAGGCTGTGGTCTTTGATCTTCATCAGTAAGTGATTCAAGCCCTTTTCACTTTCAGCAAGCAAGGCTGTGTCATCTGCATAACGCAGGTTGTTAATGAGTCTTCCTCCAATCCTGATGCCCCATTCTTCTTCATATAGTCTAGCTTCTCGAATTATTTGCTCAGTATACAGATTGAATAGGTATGGTGGAAAGATACAATCCCGACGCATACCTTTCCTGGCTTTCAACCATGCGGTATCCTCTCGTTCAGTCTGAATGACTGCCTCTTGATCCGTGTACAGATTCCTCATGAGCACAATTAAGTGTTCCAGAATTCCCATTCTCCACCATGTTATTCATATAAATAAATAATAATAAAATAAATAAACAAAAAATGTTCTATCCCTGAAAGACTCAGGAAGTCCTTGAGTCAGAAAGCAAAGACTATGAAGTGGATCTCCATTTAGATTTCAGTCCCCACTTGCCCCCTTAGCCAGTTGTTTGAGTAGTGTATAAACTGCCCAACTGTGTCAGTTTTTGTCAGGTTATCAGGTTCCATCGAGTGGGTTCCGACTCATAGTGACCCTATGTACCATAGAATGAAACACTGCCGGTCCTGCACCATCCTTACAATCGGTGTCATACTTGAGCCCATTGTTGCAGCCACTGTGTCAGTCCATCTCATTGAGGGGCTTCCTATTTTCCGCTGACCCTATACCAAGTGTGATAGTTTTCTCCAGGGATTGATGATTCCTCCTGATAACATGTTCAAAGCACGTAAGATGCAGTCTAGCCATCCTTGTGTCTGAGGAGCATTCTGGCTGTACTTCTTCCAAGACAGATATGTTCGTTCTTCTGGCAATCCATGATGTATTCAATGTTCTTTGCCAATACCATGATTCAAAGGCGTCAGTTCTTCTTCTGTCTTCCTTATTCATTGTTCAGCTTTCACATGCATATGAGGTGATTGAAAATATCATGGCTTGAGTCAGGTGCACCTTAGTCTTCAAGGTAACATCTTTGCTTTTCAACACTTTAAAGAGGTCATTTGCAGCAGATTTGCGCAATGCAATGTGTCTAACCATGTCAGAGAGCCCTTAATTTCCTCACAGTTATTATGTAGCAATTCTGAAATATCTACTCTTTTTTGTTTCTGTACAATTTTCTCGGCACTTGACATAAATATCATTTAAAATTACAAAATTAAGAAAACACTTGTTCAAGGAGGTGAGGAAGCACACTATACACACACACACTTGTGTGTGTATATATATATATAGTTTCTATGAGTTGGAACCAACTAAACATCAATGGGTATATATATATCTGTATATATCTATCTAGAGACATATATGTATATTTTCCCATTTCTTGAAGATTCGAACCAAAGAAACCCATATACAATGTGATTTCAAATTAAAAATATAATTTGTTATGCAAAATTTTTTTTAATTAAAAAAAAAATACAGAGAAGGAGAAAAAAGTAAGAGAACAGTGATAATTTGAACCCAGCCCCAATTTCTGCTCCTTGAGTCTAAAACTTTAACTGTTCTGACTTATTTAAATTAAGACTAAGTTAAAGAAAAAAATGAACATAATTTTCTGGAATATAATGAGTGTGTAAAATGATCATCTTCAGGCTCCAGAAAGCATAATGGGGAAAGATTAAAAAGTTCCCCCAAAGTTTATACACTTATTGGATATTTTAATAATTAGCACAGATGTTAGTAGCGCTGTCTGTGATTGTTGGCTGTGGGTATGTTTTTCACGGATATTATAAGATTCCTCAACAGGGCATAAGGGAATCCTTTGGTAATTGCAGATGCCTCCAGCAGAGCAAGGCACAGGAAAGCAAAGGCGTGTAGGCGGCAAGGAGGTACATGTCTGAATTTCTGTTAAAACAGTAAAAAAAAAAAAAAAAAACAGTAAGGAGAGTAATATTATAATACTCACAAGGGGTACTGTTCTTGTATTCCAGAATCTCTCAAACCTCTGTATCTTGACTTCAGTAAGCAATTTTTTATCTTTATTATGTCCTTTCTCTCCAGACGCACAAACACACACACGTTATTTCATTAAAATTAAGATTTCTGACAGTATTGTTGCTTTCTAAGACACCTGAATCATAATGCTAACGCCTTTTTTTCTTAATCAATCTTATTCTATGTGTATGTCAGATAGAACTGGCTCTTGAGATAGTGTCAGCTTTCTTCGTCTATGAGCCCTTCTTAGTGACGAGTTGTTGAATATGTAGGGCTGTTTTTATTTCCTTTAAATTATGCATTTCTTAGTGGAGCATGTATGAAATAGATATGAAAGCTTAATCCAGCCATGTTTTATATTTTATTCAAGCATACTTGATTCTGTAATAAAACTATTTTCCCGTTTTTACAAATAGCCACCAATTTATTAAATCAATAATTTTGTCTACTTTTGTTGTATATGTGTTTTCAAGTTGGAGACTCACAACCCTGATCTCCATGGTTTGCATTTGAGATGCATGAGTTGATTCTTTTTAGACTTCCACTGCTTATCTCATAATTTTACTACATTTATTGACACACAATCATTTCCACAATTTTCAATATATGTTTAATGAAATGCACTGTATATTACAGAAATGCTAAAATCTAAGGATTGGATACAATAAAGGAGTGCATGTGGAAAAGCTAAGTAATTATTAGATTATAAACTTGATAAGGCTAACATTCATTTTGAGGTATATCTCTCAGGACGTAAAAAGAACATAAGCCAGTAAGAGAGTAAGTAAAGATCAAGTGTCAAGCTGTCAGACACCTATAAATCACGAGTAAGTTGTTTTCTAATTATAAATGCACTCCTTGGCATTCAGCTCCAGCTCTAGCATGTCAGGAAGAAATGTTAATATTCTGACCCAGCATTAGACTTGTCTGATTGTTAAGCTTACATATTAATATAGGGTGTACCTTCGTTTGGCTCAAATCCGTCTTCCTTGAAGTATGATGCCAATTATTTTCCTTGCCAGTTTTTCAACTGGCAGGGCACAGATCTACTTATGCAGTTCTCCCTGAAGTTCATGAAGCCAAATGATGCTAAAACAATAAAAGAATGCTTTATTTAGGTAAGTTTTTTTTTTTTTTTTAGAGCTTTCTGGATGTTGCCGAGGAGATAGACTCTCAGTATTACATTTCAAGAACTATTTGAATATGTGTTGAATTTCTCTGAATCTTTAAGGACTGCATAAACTGGTTATGGACTGTATTTTAGCTATGCTATCTATGTCAAAAAAATTTTTTTTTTTTTGTATCTATGTCTATGTTCTTTTTTAGTCATCAGCTTTCATTACATTTAGTTGCCATGACACTTTTTTTCTACCAATAGTGATTGCCTTCCTTTTTTTTTTTGGCATTATCAAAACTTGTGGCTTTCTGGATGAAAACTCATTGCTGTTAAATACCTGAATCAGTCTATGTCCCAATCAAGATGACTGGTCTCATTTTGTACCTGGAATAGTAAAAAAGTTTAATCTGTCCAAAAGTTACTTCAGTCAGTTTCCTAAAGACTCATGTAAATGAGACAAATAATATTATATTAACTTAAAGTTTAGTTTTTATGATTATGTAGCATCAGAAATTAGAGATTCTTTTCTGTAAAGAAGGCCAGGGATAGGGGTATGTGTGCACAGGGTTATTTGTACATGGGAGGATGTGCAGGTTGGTGGAGAAGTGTGTATGGTTGGAGAATTGCATGTTGGTTTAGATATACATGTTGGTGGGAATATATGTCTTGGTGGATATGTGCACGGATGAGAAGTGTCTATGCATTTGTTGAAAGATACGTGTATGTGTATGGGAGCTATGCGTGCATATGCATATGTGGACACTGTGTGTGTGAAGGGCTGTGTATTTGTATATATGTGTTTGAGAGAGAGAGAAAAAACGAAAGTGTCAGAGACAGAGGGACAGAGAGACAGACAGAATTTTTATATGAATGGAAGTTTCTAAATTTGAGAAAACCAATTGAAAGTTGAGAAAGGCAAATTTCATGTCATAAGATGCCTCATTTCTGAGCTAGGGGATGAATGATGACGCTTTTAACAATGTTAGTATTAACTCTAGAGTTAATTAACCATTATCATGAGAATATTCTTGTTTCCCTTCTCCAGCTTAGGTTTACTGACAGTATTCTTTGAAATTCTTAATTTTGCTATTGTCTCTGTTCAACATGATATTCTAGTTCAGTAACAGTCCAAGTTCTTATTTATTTATTTTTTGTTCTTTAGACTGCAATTGTATTGAGATTCACCGAGATAGTTATTCACTCCTAGTTGTCTTTTAGTGTTCTTCAATAAGAAACCACGGGGCATGAACGATACAGTTAATTGACCTTTAGCTCTCCCTTCATGTGCTACATGCAATGAAAGTCCTCAGCAGATTTTTTATAAAAGTTGAAAATACAGTGGGTGCTGTATCAGCATGAGCATGAAATGGTCAGAGATTAATACAAAATAGTGCTACGGAAGAAAGACAAACGCTTTTACAACCAACATTGCAGCTTTAAAAAAAAAAAAAGTTCATTCACACAAATAGGCAGGACAAATGTGATAGCGTATTGACATAGTTTTCTGGTAATAATAATACTATCTTTTATGGAATGTTTGAAAGTAGGCACTGTGTTAAACACTGAATAATCATTAGAGTATTTAATATATTAAAAAAGTTACCTTTATGTCAATTCTGACTGATAGTAACCCTCTAAGACAGAGTATAACTGCCCCATAGGGTTTCTAAAGACTGGCTAGTGAATTCGAACTGCCGATTTTTAGTTAGCAGCCATAGCTCTTAAGTACTGCACCACCAGGGCTCCATTTAATGTATTAGTCTCCATTTTTATAGATGAGGAAACTAAGACTCAGAGAGGCTAAGTAACCTGACCAATAAGTAGAAGTTGAGGAATCAAAGCAAGTTTTTCTCATTCTAGAGCCAAAGCTTCTAACCATGTGGTCATCTGATTGTAAAAATATTTTTACAATTCAGTAAACCATACAAAGCCATTGCCCTTGAGGTGATTCCTACTCATAGAGAACCTACAGAACAGAGTAGAACTGCCCCATAGAATTTCCAAGGCTGTAAATATTTATGGAAGCAGACTGCCATGTCTTTCTTCCACAGAGTGGCTGATGGGTTCAAACTGCCACCCTTTTCATTAACAGCCAAGTGCTTAACCACTGCTCCACCAGAACTCCAAAAATTCAGTACTAGTTAATAAATGGTCAATTCCCCAGAACTACTAGGATCCCTAGTCTCCCCACAATCAAACACTGAAGAGGGAAGCGCAATATGGAGAGATGCCTTAGGGGCCCAATGAATTCAGGCTGTCATTGATTCAGATTATTTGCTGTTCATAATATTTTGATTGTTCACAATTTTGTATTACACCTGCAATATCTGCACCTCAACAATGCTGCAATCTTGAAAAACTTATTTAAATTCTCTGAGACTCTGTGTCCCATTCATTACAGGTGACTAATGATACACGCATCACAGGATTGTTGGGAGAATTAAATGAGATAACACATGTGAATTTCCTGGCATATAACACACATTATATATACATTTGTTTCTTTTTTAGTCCCTTTTTCTTGCATGAATATTGAGCTGCCATTCGTTAGCTATGCAACCCTAGTAATTTCTCACTTATTTGTTTTTAGTTTCTTCACCTGAAAATGTAGCATATGAACTAAAAGTCCTTGTGGTCACTTCCAGCTCTAATATTTAAGAGTGTATGGTATCACCACGTCAGTGACATTTGTTTATCTCATCATTTATTAAACCCCTGTCTGATCTCTATTTTTATCTGTGGATAAAGAGAATGTTGCCATCATATGGCACTAATGATCAAGCAAAAGGAGGTCCTCATTAGCCTGTTTGTAGTAATAGTTTCAAGCTGAACCATCCACATTTTCTTGTCTGGTTGCCCTGGTGACCAAGTCATATGTCTGTGGGAAATGAATTCAGTACCCAGAGAACACAATTTTTATTTCACTGCAAATGTACTGGCCAGTGTTAGGACTGAGCGGCACAGGAGCCCTTCAGGACAGAGTGCAGGTGGGTATGGAAATGCCTGACTATCAGGAAAGTTAGCTAAACCTTTCAGAACAGGGCTGTACCGCAAATGCCATGATTTACTACATCTGATGTTTTCATTTTGCTGGCTGAAACGCATCCCCACAAGCTCTCCATGTCTATGAATCTAAATAAAATTAGGGTTTAAAATAGAACTGTTACCCAAAGAAATGAAAGGGGGCCTAATTTACATATTCCATTGATTATCTGTGCTCAGAGTTAATTCAGGTCTGATCAGTCTACTGTGACCGATTCAGATGGGCAGTAATGGAATATCACTGCCAAAGCTTCTCCTGGGGTTCCCTAGTCGCTTCCAAATCAGTCTCTTTATGTTAGCAGCCAACTGGGATATCAGCTGTGTAGCCAGGCTTGACATCAGCCCACTTTGGCACCAAGATAGAGAACTGGAACATAAAAGGCCCTTTAGAAATGTAGATTACAAAAATAGCACTAAAAACCCTATAAATAAGTTCATATTTCCTGGATTAAAATTATTTACATCCCAAGGAAAATACACCTAAATAATCTATCTGATGCCCACTCTTCAGGCGTCAGGCCAGGTATTGGGTTGCTATTTTTGTTTTGTTTTGGCTTTTCTCTCCTAGCCTATATAGGTCAATATATCTGTCTGAGATTTGAAGCTCTCTAGGAAAGTCCATATCCTGTGTCTTTTCTTATTTAATGGGGTCTAATTTTTTTTTTTTTTTAAACAGGAACAAACCCTGGTGGCGTAGTGGTTAAGTGCTACGGCTGCTAACCAAAGGGTTGGCAGTTCAAATATGCCAGGTGCTCTTGGAAACCCTATGGGGCAGTTCTACTCTGTCATATAGGGTTGCTATGAGTTGGAATCGACTTGATGGCACTGGGTTTTTTTTTTTTTTTTTTGGTTTAGTGAAGTACTACACAAGGTTGGCCACTTAATAAAAGTTTTATGATGATAGAATCCGTGTACTCTTCACACTAAAGAGCACTTAATCACACTTACCTTCTTTTGAATGTAATTTGTGCCCATAAGTGAAAACATGTACATTGACATGTGGCAATCAAGATCATTTCCCTCTTGCGCAATTTAGCTGTTTGGTTATGATGCTGTGTTTACAGAATGCCAGTATTTTTCTTAACCAGCAGTTCTGTTCCACAAAACAACAGGACATACTTCACACAAGCATTGCAAATTTGAGTTATAAGGAGAGCAAGCAGCCATTCAGATCAAGTTGTTAACATACTTCCACAAGTTTTCAGACATCACTTTGTTAAAAACTAGCAAAAAGAAAAAAACATGCATGACTAAACATGTTGTTAACATGTTAGTGTTCCTGTTTGGTGTATGAGCTATGTGAATTATTTCAAATGCTGAAAATATTGTTTTTCACTACCAAACCATACACTTATTTTTTTATGTTCCTGTAAGTCTTGCAAAAAAGAAAATCTTTTTTTTTTATAAGTCTCACAAAAAAGAAAATCTTAAGAATATGAAAGCATGCAAATATAAGTAATTCCCTGTTTTCTCTGAAATGGGAATAAATACAGTACTTTTATCCCAATTCTCTATTTTCAGGAATTCAAATGGAAGTACTGCTGTGGGTGATTATTAGAATTTATTAAATTAAGCACCAGGTACATAGGCATAGTGATAACTGACTTCTGCCAAGAATAAATTTTCTGTAAGGATATTCACTCTCTGCTAAGGTATAAAGATTATTTGGGTGAAGGTTTCTCATTTATGCATAATTGTATTGATTTTGTTGGTAGCTGCTTAATTATGAGACTCCTACCTATTCATTTTGTGGGATACTAAAAGTTGAGGAAAAACAGACAGTTTATTTGCTGCCTTTTTTCCATTACTACAGAATTTTTTTTTCTGTCTGTGTGTACATATGGCAGAGTTTGCTGTGTGCTTTGAACATGTTTTCTAAACTAATAAGCATTGTTGTAATTCAGAGGTAAACTAGATCTCAGTGTTAGTGTTTGAGGTAGCAGAATTAGATTCTTAAATCAAACTCTGTACCTATAAGCCTCTATCCATCAGACACTACAGCAGCTGGAGCAAAGGAACAAACAAATGCTTGCGGATTCCCTGGGAGATCTCTCCATCTTCAGGAGACATTGAAGGTGGACTGCATCTATAGATGAAACAATGCACAGTCAAAAAACAAATAAACAAAAACCAAACAGCTCAGTTTGGTCACTTTAGGTAGATTCATCATAAGATTTATGATTTAGCTGTATACTTTGAGAATGAAATGGGGAGGCTTTATTAATAACAGCATCAGAACATTAGGGATACACCAGGACTGCTCACCTTGTCCATATTGTCATCTTTGTTTAGACAACTAGGAAATACATGCACATTCGGAAGCATGGTGACCAGAATACACAGTCATCATTTTTGAATCACGATGTAAGCATTCAATATATGCCTTTTGAGTTGAACATAAAAAAAATTAACGTTCCTTAGGGCTGACGATTTAAGTCCTGGCTCACACATACTAGATGTTCAACTGTGGGCAGGTTGTTTAATGTACTTGTACTTCAGTGTCCTCAGTGCAAAATGAAGGTAGGGATATTGCCTATCTCCTTGTTTTATAGGGGTCATAAGACGATGGCACTGGGTCTGGGTTTAAGACTTTTACATATGAAGCACTTAGAATAATGCAAGACACGAACTATGCAATCAGCACATATTTACTTTTATCAGTATGATTTCTCTTAGTGGTATTATTATTGTTGACCACAGTTCTGTGGAGCCCTGGTGGCGCAGTGGTTAGGAGTTTGGCTGCTAATCAAAAGGTCTGCAGTTGGAATCCACCAGCTGCTCCTTGGAAACCCTATGGGGCGGTTTTACTCTGTTCTGTAGGCTTGCTTAGAGTCGGAATTGACTCGACGGCAACGGGTTTGGTGCGCAAAAACTGGCTCTGGGAACCTACTTTCCTTTATCTCCACCGTTGTTCATTTTACACCAAATACTCTGTCTTCTTGCTGTTTTTAATGCATGGTAAGTTAACTGCCTCATCAGGACCTTGCACTTGAGATTCTCTCAGGCAGTGACTCTCTTCATCAGATCCCCAAACTCTTCACTGCATTTAGGTCTCTGCTTCAATCTCCATCTGTGATAGGGCTTCCCTCACCTTCCCTTCTAAAGTAACACTTCTTATTTATCACTCTCTTTTCCCTTGTTTTTTTTTTTTTTTTCCCTTACCCTGCTTTATTTATGTATTGATTTTTGTAGCATATATCACCACTCAGTATTATGTTTATTTTCTATCTTTAGAATGCACATTTCAGTCTGTCTTATATTTTTTAATGTTGCATCCCAATACATAGAACCATGACTGGCATGTAGGAGCTACTTAAAATAAATATCTGTTTAATAAATACATGAAAGTATGAATGGAGAATTAAAAAAGATGAATATATTCCTGGGAGAACTCATGTTTAAAGAAATAGATAGAGAAGCTAGAATAGACATTATCACCAGCAGTAGTTTCATTAAGAGCTAGGTTCATTTGCCAGGGAACATTATATATGTGATTACATGTATACATTTATACACATGCACACACACTTTATGTAACATCAACAAACAGATTTGAGGAGAAAGTCAAGTTCTAACTTTAAGTTTGTTTTCAACCAGAATTTTTTATTATAAGTAAGTAGGATTTGAGTCTATGGCAGAATGTCAGAATATAGGTCAAGTACAATAAAACATAGAAATCATAAGATGAATAGTAATGAAAAACTTGGCAGCACAGATTTTCAACATCCTAAATTTTAGTTCTGAATCTACTTGTTTTTAGTATCCTTGGGAAGATTACCTCCAATTTCGCTAAGCCTCTTTAAATGTGGGATATTACCATTGGACTTTACAATCTTATTCACACTCTATGAATGAGTAGTACAGATCTAAGCCAACATGTTCAGTGCTTCAGATTATAATCAACATTTTACTGAGAGCTATATCTGAAATCTCAGCTGCCTTGTAAACTAGTTGATATCTAAGCCAAGGCATCAGTACCAATGGTAGTGTATTACATAAGCCCTGGCATTTGTGAAATATCCAAGAGCCAAAAAAAAGATAGGTTCTAAATAAGCTTTTCATTTTTTACAAATGTATTATCATAGGGTCTCTAGAGAAACAGAGCCACTGTGTGTGTATGTGAGAAAGAGAAACAGAGAGAGAGAGAGTCAGAGAAAAAGACAGAGACAGAGAGAAAATATGAGAAAGCGTTTAAAGAACTGGGTTACATAATTGAGGGGGCTGGCAAGTCCTATAGGGTTGCTATGAATTGGAATTGACTCTACATCAATAGGTTTTTGGTTTGGTAAGTCCAAAATCTGTAGGTCAGATGATAGGCTGAAGATGACTGCAGTCTCGTGTTCCCAAATCCCAAAGTGACAAAAAGAGTAATGAATGGGGGAGGGGAAAAAGTCTGTTTTTAGTCTGTAGGGAGACTACACTGTAGGGAAAATGCCTTTTTTGCTCTCAAGAAATTCAACTGAATGAATGAATTGAATTATAGAGGATAATCTGCTTTACTTAAGGCCAACTGATTTAATCACATGAAACTACTTCGTAATAGCGTTTAGACTAGAGTTTGACCAAACAACTGGGCACCATAGCCTATCCAAGTTGACACATAAAATTAACCATCGCACATATATGTAATCTAAAAGAAAGATTTTACTTGGGAGAAATATAATTGATTTATATGGCAGCTTCCTTCATCACTTGCAGCAAATTTGTTTGAATATCCTTCCCAGGTCACCTATATTGAAAATCTGTTCTCTCATACATTCTTGGGTATCATGTTCAAAAACATGAAACATGGTAGATACAATAAATATCTGCTGTCTTTGTCAGCTAAATGAAAATGGCGATTAGCTCCATAATAATTTTAGTGGTTTCAGTAAGCCCAGCAGGCAATTTAATAAGATGCAGTTGTTTTCTGCCAGGTCTTCTGTGTTAAAAATCAGGACTCTGCTCCCAATGGAGAAAAAAGGAATGAAATGTGGTTGATTTAAAAGACTATGTACTGAAAATTGCTTTTCCTCTCACTGTCTATCTTGCAGACTTGAAGAAAAAATAATTAAAATTTAAAAAGTACAGTATTGCAAATTTTGCAGAATGAAGGCACTTTTAAGACCAAGACTCAGGAGGCTAATAAAAAGGTTTCTAATTGATTGTCTTCTAGTCACCGGTTCAAACACAACTCAGTTTAGGACTATTGGATGTTACTATCTGTTGTTTGTTTGATAGTTTGTGGAAAATAAAGTGTTCAGTTCAGTGTTACCTAAGCAAGCATTTGAAAGCCATATAAATATTTGTCTCCTGGCTAGCGGAGTCAAGAGAGACGACTGAACCATCATACTGCGTAATGGTTCCAGAGAGTACTTGAGGCATATCAATGACATTGCTAGTGCTGACATCACTCTCCTGCTAGAGAAGCCACTGTCATCCAGAGGTGAACTGGCTATCTGGCCCCCCGCTAAAATGAGACATATGTTGGCTTCCATCCCCTACAACACATATATTCCCATATGTGCACTTGGAACCCGGTGACTGGCATGCCCAGAGTGCAACTAGGATCTTCTCAGTATGTTTTCGGTAGGAAAACAAATAGCTTTGGTCTCAAGAGACAACTCCAAGTGATTGCTACTATTGTATAGAGTGTTTTGTTCAGAATCCTGAGTCTGCATTTAAGTTCAGTGGAAAAGAACGCTAGCATCGATTTGTGATATCTAGTAGGGAAGGAAGAGTGGTCGTACCCCTGCTTTACGTTTGCCTTCCTTGATGTATAATGTCCCATCTTCTATGATTTAGCAAATGGGGCATTTTAAATCCCTTGCTCTAATACAAGCTTTGAAGCCTTTTAAAAAGCCTTTTTAAGGAATCTTTTTTAAAGATAGATTTCGGCATGTTTAAAATCATGTAGGTATTTGTATTGTACAATTGAAAATCGTGACTCTTTGCTTACCTGAAGTTTTTGCTGAAACAATAATTTTTAATCATAAGCCAAATTAGATTTTATGACAACCTGTACCCAACATTCCACATACATTCCCCATGATTTGGCATAGTGCTTCAGTAGATCTGCAAATTATTTCTTTTGGTTGGGTGTTAATCTCACTTCAATTTTTCTTATTTCAGTTGTATCTTACCATTTTATATTCTTCTTACACATTTACCAACCTAAGTTCATGTTGAACATAATTAACTTGGATGTGATTGTATTTTATTAAACTATATTAATTTCAGGAAGAATTTCCATAAAGCAATCTAGGCTGATTGAAAGTCCTCAGGTTGACTGATTAGCTTATACTATGAACAAACATTCATTTGGCTCTAAAAGAAAAGCCCTCTGCTAGGTTCCAGAGATACAAGTGTAAAAATATGAGGTCTCTACAAGGAGTACAGGTACATACATTAAAAACAAAACAAAACCTTGTGGTATGCAGAGAGAAACACTCCGTCTGAAGGCTTGAAGCAGCGTTTCACTGGAGGGGACTACTTGGCCATGGAATTAGTATTTTTATCTGAGAGTTGTGAGTAGTCACTGAAAACTTTTAAACAGATGCCATGAACAGACTTGGTGTGGTGCTTACTTGAAGGCTAGAAGAACGGTGTCAATCTTAAAGACTCTATACTTAGTGGATATATTATGAAGAATATAGTCCTCCCTGAATTTTTGTATGTTCAGTTCAGTATGGATCATGTGCATAATATCACTGATTAAATCCATATTACAATACATAAAGGACATTTAAAGTGATCTTTACTTATCAGTCATGATGGCTGGGGTGAAGATCTTACCAGACATAAAGAATACTTAAATTGTATGAGCAGAGTATGATTTTTTATTCAAATTAAAAATACATATATACATCAAAACATAGCATTTCCATGCTTTGAGGAGAAAAAAAATGTGGTGGTATTATTTCCATCTACACATTCCCTCTGAGGGTTTACTCTGAATTTTAGATTAAATGACGATTTATTGTTTTTCTTGCATGGAGGCAAAAAAATAGCATGTCTGTGTTGCCAGAGGATGTTCTGTGAGATCTACAAGGTTTAGGAAGCAAAGCAGAACCAGGTCTACTACTTTCTTGCCTCCTGTATCTCCTCTTTCCCATTTCTTCCTAATACAAAGACTATTAGCAGATATACACTAGGATATCCTGGAGGCCCTTGGGGCCCTGTTCTTCGGAACAGAGATCAGAGATCACAAGGAGGGCAGGAGAATGCCTCCTGACATTAACATGGGGCCAAGTTACTGTTGCTCTTTCCTCAAGGTGAGAAAAATCTCCAATCTCCCCGTACTAGGCACTTAGTTGCCTGATACCTTTTCCACAGTTTTTGTTGTTGCTCTGTTTTTTTTTTTTTTTTTTACTTTTATTCTTACCTGAAGTTCTGTGAAAAATGACAGTAACCTGTGTCAAGCAATGACTTTTACTTCAGGTTACTTGTTCTTTATATGAATTAAAATTTAACAACCCCTGCAGTCATGGGCTTCATCACATGTATCTGATATGTTGTTAGTTGTCATCTAGTTGGCTACAACTCATGGAGACCCCATGTACAATAGAATGAAATATTGCCGGGTCCCAGGCCATCTCCATGACCTTTGGTGTGCTCAGGTCTGTTGTTGTGGTCATTGTACATTTTGAGTACCTTCCTAACCAGGGAAATCATCTTCCAGCACTGTATCGGACAATATTCTGTTGTGATTCACAAGGTTTCATTTGGCTAATTTTCGGAAGTAGATTGCTAGACTTTTTGTCCTGGACTGCCTTAGTCCAGAGGCTCTGCTGAAACCTATCTACCATGGGTGACCCTGCTGGCATCTGAAATACTGGTGACATAGCTTTTAGGATTATAGCAACACAAGCCATCACAGTAAGATAAACTGACAGATGGGTAAGGATATATCATTATACACACATTTAAATCCTGGGCCAGTACTTCGTAATCCATAAATAAATAATAAGTTGAGACTGCGAGAGATGAAAAAAGGAAATAAAACCTCTTGAGTTTTAAGATGACACTCCTGTGGAGACTCTTCCACTGGCGTTCAGACAGAAGATGTAAGACTTTCCTTAGAAACCCAGGAACGATAAAGAGATAGCACTAATATACTTTGATATTAGGAATATGACAGGTTTTGATAGTGTGCTAGACAGGTAGTAGATTTATAAGCATTGAAAGTAAATTATTTTTCTTTTCTGTTATAACCTTGGGAATGCAGGCAAGAAAAATTACATAGACAGTTCAAAGAAATTTTAATGAAAATCTATATGAGGTATCATTTCTTTGGTTGTATGAAGCTCTTCAGGAACAATTTTGTTTAATTTTTTTTTTCTGACACATAAACAATTTCTGTTAGGTTTTTCTAATTTTAAGATTATATGTTATAATAAGTTTCCCATGCCATAATATGAGGTACAATTTTTCAATTTGATACAAAATATGTTATCCTGTGGCTCCTTTTCACTGACAGGAAGGATTATTTTTAGACAGCAGTATAGTGTTAATAGTTCTGGATCTAGGATCAGAGGAAACTGGTTTCTAATCTGATACTTCCTAGTCTGATTACTCAGCCTCTTTTATGACTTATTTAATTTAAAATTTGCAAGAACAAAAATATAAAAAACACTTATTTTACAGCATTGTTGAGGGTAGTAAGTATGAAACATCTATGAATTGCTTAAAACAATCCTGGAATATTATTTTAGTTATCAGCTATTACCATTACTCAACCATTCTATTTCCTCAGCTATAAAGTAAGGATAGTAACATCGTTTCTCCAGAGATAGGTTTAACATGAAGCAACCCAAGTTGAACTTCAGAGCTGTTTACTCTTATCCTGTGCCATGCAAAACCATACTGGAGTTTAAGACAGAATGAAAATGTGCACCTATATGTTTGTGTGCATACATGTGTGTGCATGTCTCCTTATGTATTCTTTAAATATTATATTAAAATTATTTATCTTGAATTGTGAGTATTTGCAGGCTCTCAAATTTGTGTTCAAGGTGAGTGCCTCGCTTGCTTTACCTAATCATGTCCTCGATCTCATGGCTTCTTCCAAAGTCTTGGGAGGGACTGTAGAAAAGTGGTTGATGAATACCAATTTTTCAAGAATATTTAAGATTACTCGCCATACAAAAAGTGTTAAATGCCCTTAAATCTTCCAGTTCCTATACAATAGAAACTTGAGAGAACTTCTGTCAAAGTTCACAACAATGCTAAATTTATAGTTGTGAAACCAGGGAAACTTCTGAGTTATCAATAACAGCAGCAGCAACAATAAGATCACCCACAGTAGCTAGAAGACTGGATTATCTTTCAATTCCCACTAGAGGTATTAGTATTCACAAAATCATTGTCTTATGAGGAAGCAATCCACAATTATGCACCCAAAAAAAGAAGGGGAAAAAAAAGTACTACAGAGGCTTGTCATGTGATCATTTAATTTGGTTAAAAAAAAAAAGCTGAACATTTATTTTTTAGTTATTTTTATGGATATTGTGATGCTAATGGTTTCTGCCAAATTAAAAAAAAAAAAGTGTAATCTGTCATTGTCTTAGTTATCTAATGCTGCTAGAACAGAAATGCCACAAGTGAATGGCTTTAACAAACAGAAATTTTCTTCCTCACAGTTTAGGAGGCTAGAAGTCCAAATGCAGGGTGCCGGCTCTAGGGGAAGGTCCTTGTCTCTTCAGCTTCTGCCTCCTCATTCCTTGGAGATCTCCATGTGTCTTGGCATTTATCTTACCCCATCTCTCCTCTGCTTGCTTGTTTAATCTATTTTATGTATCAATAGAGATTGACACTAATCCTGCCTCATTAACATAAAGCAACCCATTCCGAAATGGGATTATGACCACAGGCATAGAGGTTAGGATTTACAGCACACTTTTTTGGAAGACATAATTCAACCCATAACAGTCATGATTTATTTTTACATTAAAATTAAATATTCATCTTTGTTTTTAATTTTATATTTTTAAAAAGAGAATCAGAAAAATTTATCTCATATGAGCTCTGCAAAGCTGACACTACCACTTTGTCCACCACATTGAGGTTCTTGTAAGCCTTTTATGCGTGTAATATACATGATTAGGCTAGTGTTTGACATAGTTGTACCCAACACATTTAACAAATTCAGGAATTCAACACTAGCTAGATGCTTAGTCTAGAACTATACTGTAAATACATATAAAAATAATTTGAAACTATTGATATGAATTTTGTCAACCACAGATTTCATATCCATAAAAAGATGTGTGTTTCCTCTTTCTGTTGCCTCAAATTAAAATCATGTTATTTTTATTAGATTTAATTATCAAAAATTTCTGGAGTTAATTAAGATTAACTAAGTGAAAATACAGGGAAATGAGATGTATTTGTTGGATGCATTGTATTTTACATGTAGCATTTTCCATGAGAGCATTTATCTATTTCTTTTAAAATACCTAAAAAATTTTAAACTAAATGTTCACTGAAGCTATTTTAGGGACATAAAAAGCTTAGGATTATTATTTTTTTTCCTTTAGCAAATTTTACGTATCTAGAATTAAAATATCTACCTTGCCTGGGAGTGTAACTGAATCTATGACATGTAGCTTTAGCTTTAAATGTGAATTTTCTGTGCATTTGTACATCAAAACATATTGATCCTCTCAAGTTGTGGAGGTTTTTAGTTTCTTAAACTACAATAACGTTATGGGACTTACAGGAACTAAAAATAACAGTAGAACAGCAGAATAAGCAGCATTTGAAATTAAAAAAATATATAAATATAGATTATAAATCAATAATGCAAAATATTAAAATCTGTTCAAAAACCTATTGAAAATCTGTTTATTGTCTTAAAAGCTTTTAAAAATGATTCAACCAGTCAAGACCAATTTTAATCAACAGGATTTCTGTCAACTTTAAGAAAAAGTTAAACGAGAGTCAAAGAAAAGAAATGAAAGATGTCACATTCTTGCATCCATGAAAACTGAGTGAGATCATCCATATGGAGTAAGGTTGGCAGCAAAAAGAATGTCAATGTACTCTAAGAAACAAAATTTTTCTTCATCTTGATGAGTGAATCATTTTATGTAGAACATGGGGATTGGAACAAACTAACTTAAGAAGCCAATATGATGAGTTTTAGAATGTGAGTGAATGTTTAGGAACATGTCTATGTTGAATTTGTTACGCCTCTCACTGCAATTAGATGGGTTTAAGTTTCTCTTGGAATGCTAAGATCATTTTTCTTGTCACTGTTTTAATGACTGCTGTAGGGAATTCAGCAAAACTTCTCAGACATTTCGCACAATCATAGACCCATCGCTGATGATTTCTTGGCTATCACTTTATTTATTTTTCCCAGAACATTTATTTCAGTAGCAGTTGATACTACTTGAATTGAAGTACTCTTTCTCAGAAGGTTAGAGAGTATGCATTTGCATTACAAATGTAGAAAATAAGGAGGATATAAATAACATCCTAGAAAAATTGTATTACTTCCTTCTCTGGGGAGAAAAGGGTAATTGTAGTCATATGTCCTTATCATTTGAGCACACTGAATTGATCATTTCCCAAAAACAATAAAGGGAGATGAGTCACCTGTCTTAAGGGTAATGTTTTGTTGTGTTTTTTCTTATATTTAATATTGGACAAAAAAAAAAAAAAAAATTGGACATTGCCTCTTTAATATCTATGCCTTTTATACCATGCATTAAAGACATCAAGGAGTCTTTTAAAACAATAGGAAAATATATAAGCTGCCTTTTTTTAAAAAATAAATGATGTTAAAGAAAAGCAATCTATCATTTGCAAAAATTAAAAAAAAATCAATTTTCAAATTTAAACTAATTGCACATGAATGAATATGAACAAGCATTTTAGCTAATATCCAAAATATGAGCAAGAGAGATAAGATATGCTAAATGAATATTTTTGCATATAATATTTGAAGCGGTTGCTATTTCCTTATTAGCTATTATGAATTTTTAAAATTTAATATTAAGGATGCTGTATGTCCTAAATGAGATATATCTGATTAAGCCATCAGCAAGTATTTGTTTAATACCTGCAAGTACTTGATTGTGTCCCTAGACACTCCTTTGAAGGAGTTTATATTCTAAGAAAGATCAGTGTTGCAGTTATTCTAGCTATGTGACAAGCCCCCAAAATTTAGCAATTTAAAACATCAATGATCATTTTATTATTTCACAATTTCTGTGGATCAAGGAATTTGGGAAGTGCCCAGCTTGTGATTCTGTCTTAGGGTCTCTCAAAAGGTTGTGATCAGATGTTGATAAAGTTAAAACATGGAGGAGATGCAACAAGTAAGATGTCCAGGCACCTCTATCTCTTCATGTAATCCCAGAGTGTTTTCATGTAGTCTCTCTGCCTGGTCTAACTGGGGCTTCCTCACAGCATGGTGGTAGTCAGACCACTTACACGGCAGTTCAGGATTTTAAGTGAGTGTCTTAAGTGAACAAGATGGAAGCCGTATCATCTCTTATTACCCAGCATCAGAAGTCACATAGTGTTATTTTCACTGCCACCAGAGTAACAGACTGGATTCAAGGGGAGGAATTATACACTTTACCTCTTAATAGGAAGAATTTCAAAGACACATTTAAAAAAAAAAAAAAAAAACATGTGGAATGGTCGATATTGATGTGGCCATTTTTGTAAAGCACAGTTTGCCACCATTAGCAATCACTAAATAATTTTTCTGCTCAGGTCCTGACCATTAATCAATAATTTTGGTTCTATTCCTAAATAAATACTTATTTTAATATTCTCAGTAAAGGCCTTTCCCTTTAAAAAATATTCCATTAAAAATGTATACCTGACACATTTATGTTTTAAGCTACGCACTAATCAATGCATTATGAAGAATAGATAGATTTAACACTAAACAAAAATAATATAGAAAGCATTGATAAATGTATGGCTGAGAGATTGAAGGAGAAGGAAAATAATGATGGGACAGGAATTACAGATTTTGACACACCAAATTTTGAAGTAGCCACTATACATTAAATTTTATGCTAGAAGCTAGAAGAATAAAAATAAGAATAAAACATTGTCCCCTCTCTAATAAAGCTTGTCTAATATGATGTATTTAGTCATTCAAATAACTAATGCTAAGTCAGGGTAGAATGAAATGTATGTTTTTAGAATACGTATGACTAGAAGATGGATTATAATATTTAGTGATAGATAAAGATCAGCCTAGTTAAAACGAAATGACCATGCAGGTCTTAGTGTTATTTTGTGAGTGTTTTAATTTTCTGGTAACTTTAGCATTGCCATGTATGAAAATGGAATGCCGAATATATTTTATAAGAATACATAGGATTAATGATATATGTGGACCTCAAATAACCCCAAAAGTATTGTGTGTGGTTACTTGTAAGATGATTCCAGTGCAGATAACCTAATTGAAGTTACAAGTTTCTTATTATAGTTCTATTTCATTTATAGTTTTACTCATAGAATTTTCTCAGGAATAAAGACCCAGGGCAGGAACATTGAAGTGATGTGCTAAGCAAAAGGATTTTCTTTCTCTTCTTGGCTGCTGAGATCTTGTAAAACCCAGTTGAAGTTCTAATAACCAGTTGCCATCAAGTTGATTCTGATTCATGAAAAACCCATGTCTGTCAGAATAGGAATGTACTTAATAGGGTTTGCATTTGCTGATTTTTTGTAAGTAAAATTATTTGGCCTTTCTTCTGAGGTGACTTTGAGTGGACTCGAGCCTCCCACCTTTCACTTAGCAGTCAAGCATGTTAACTGTTTATACCACCTAAAGTTTCCCTAGCTTCTAACACTATTTTCAATAGTAGTGTGTTATGGACACTTTCCTATAGAAAGGTCTTGTTACATTAGATTCTCAGACTGATTTTTCTGGAAATTTCATTTAATATATTCTATATTACTATGGTGACAAATTATATTAAATAGTGTGATAGGTAGCCTACAACAAAGCCTGGTTCTGGCTCAGAGAGTGGCACAAATGATAACTAAGTTTATGGTTGCTTTCACTTCAGTTAAGTGCAGAACAGCCTGCAAGCTATTCAAGCATACACAAAAGGTCAAGAAAAAAGTAAGTATATGAGTTTCTCTTGGGTAGTCACTGCAGCCCATGAAATAGGAGGAGGAGTCTGTAAGGTCAGAGTAGCTCAGAACTGTCAAATTGATGGATTTTAGACCATTAGATGGCAAAGCTGGTGGAGATGGTGGCATTTTTACTTAAGAATCCATTCTATCACCATATAAGGAGAATTTCTTGAACACAGTTGCATACTTCTAATTCAATTTATTATTGGGTATTGGGCCTGTGGCAGGCCTGGCTAACGTCTACTTATCTGTCAGGAAGTATTCAAATTTACTTACCATTAATTTCTTATGTTGTATTTTATTTCATTAATTTTGGAACTAATAAAAGCAAAATCTTCTGGCATTTTGTTTATTCTCTCAGGAATGACAAAGTAAGTTTGAAAGCTGAGTTGAAAACACTTATTTTCTCACCACACAAATCGAAGGGCAAAAAAAAATACCTTACTTTCTTGTTTCCCTTTGGAAAAACCTCATGTCCTTAAGTGTGGCTAGTGTTTTGACACTGTGATTTATGTAAGCCTTCTGGCGCTGTGAAATAGGTGTTCCTTAACAACTAATAAAGTGCTTTGAAATGCTTTTAACTTAATAATTGTGTCTGTTTTTTCTCACTTTGCATCTTGTAGAATCTCAAATGATCCATTACCAACTGCTCTGCATGTATTGCAATTCCGTGAGCTTTAAAAGAGACAGATGTGAGTTTAAATACTAGATCTTGTGTCCATTTATTTAATTATACACACACACGTATGTGTATATATAGAGAGAGAGACACAGAGGGAGAAACAGAGCTAGAGAGCACATCTTCCCTGTGTCAGGCATATCCTTAAGCACCAGGAATATAATGGTGAGGAATACATAGTGTCAGGCCTCCAGGAGCTGACATTTTATGGAGGAAACAAGTAAACATTCACCATGCAGTGATGTATGTTAGGATAAAGGTAAGCATCAGCACCCCTGGTGGACAGAGATGGGCCATATGACTTAGAATGAGGTGATATGAGAACTCTGCTGAAACTTAGAAGATTAATAAGCATAAACGAGATTTCCAAAATCTGGAATTTGGATCAAGAGACACAGAGTACCCAAGGCAGATGGGGAAGCAAGTAGAAAAACTCAAAGGTAAGAACATGTACAATGTGGAACTGCAATAATGCACGTAGCTGATGTATAGAGTATGTAGGGAATGGCAGTCAGAGCTTATTCTACTGATGAAAGTGGTGGCCAGATTAGAAACGACCTTTCACACTATAAAGATTTTACCATTTATTAGCTGTAAGGCTTTGCAGCTAATAAACATTAAACTTCTCTGAACTTAGTTTTCTCTTCTGTGCTGTGGGAATAAAAACCAAAAAAAGAAAAAAAAAACCCATTGCAGTCGAGTCAATTCCAACTCATAGCAACCCTATAGGACAGAGTAGAACTGCCCCGTAGAGTTCCCAAGGAGTGCCTGGTGGATTCAAACTGCCGACCTTTTAATTAGCCATAGCTCTTAACCACTACGCCACCAGGGTTTCCTCTTTGAGAATAATGATAACTATTTAACTTTTCTGAACTTAGTTTTCTCTTTATTATGGGAATAGTAATAACTATTTTGAAGGTTTATTATAAGAAGTAAATGAAAATCATATGCAAATACTCTTGCACAGTGCGTTAGGCGTGTAAGATACTCATATTCAATTTCTCTCTGCATTGACATTTCTGCACTTCTATGCCACATGAAAAAATATCTGAAATGAATTCAGTTTGGAGTGACAATGCCATACTCTATTAACAGTGTTCAGTGTGGTTAAAGTATAGTCAAGAGGGGAGTGAAATGGAATCAGTCTGTAAGACTATGATAGGGTCAGATAAAATCAGATATTAAAAGTCATATAAAGGATTACAGATGTTATTTTAAGGGATTTTGGAAAAATAAATGGTGTGTGAGTTAATCATAAATGTTTTTAAGATATCATTATGATTATTATATGAGGCACTGGTGGTTTAGTGATAAAATTCACCTTCCATGGGGGAGACTTGGGTTCAGTTGCGGCCAATGTACCATCTGTATGTCAGTGGAGGATTGCATATTACTATGATGCTGAAGAAATTTCAGCAGAGTTTCCAGACTAAGAAGGACTGAGAAGAAAGTCCTGGCAATCTACTTTCAAAAATCAGCCAGTGACAACCTGTGGATCATAACAGGTTGATCTAAAACCCATCATGGAATGGTGTAAGACCGGCCAGCATTTAATTTCATTTCACATGGAGTCACCATGCGCCTGGAGCTGACTCAACAGCAGAATAGATTGGAAGGAGGCAAAAAATGGAAAAGAAGAGATAAGAGAATATTACTTTAGTTTTGAAGAGCACTGATTGGGTTAAAGATGGAATGGAGAATAGTGAATCGATTTAAGATATTTTTAGGAGATACGATTAACGGTATTGCTGTTTGTTATATTGGACGTGAGGTGAGAGAGTGTTAGGAATGAAGACTGGTTCCTAAATTTTTGGCTCAGACAACTGTATAGATGAGGGTATTTTTTGCTGAGAGAGGAAACACTGGGGTACAAGAATACTGGCGGAGGATGGTGGCATATATTGGGGAACTGCAAATCTGTTGTGAAGTTTTGGGTCATCAAAATGAGAACATCTAACAGGCGGATATAACGTAGGAATGAAGTCCTGGTCTAGAGATGGTGATTTGGGAGTCATTGGCTTCAGTCATGGGAGTGGCTGAAAGCCTCTGGTGGGAAATAAGGTTTAATAAACTGAGAAGAGTTTCTAGGATAGAATCTTAGTGTTTTCAAAATTTAAGGAAAGGTAGAGAAAGAGGAGCTACTAAAAGAGACTAAGAAGGAACAACTACAGATACAAGAGAAAACCAGGAGAGTGTGATTTTTCACAATTTAAGAGAAAACTCTAAAAGAGATTGTCAGGAGTTCTGGATATTGGTAGAAAGGCAAGGGTAGGGAAACTGAAGGATCTGTGAGATTCAGTGAAATGATTTTGGTAGAACATGGAGTCCATATTAAAGTAGTTGAGCAATGGGTAGGGGGGGTAGGTGCAACCTGCTTGAAAGAAGTTTGATATTTAGGGCTCCATAGGTAGGGGAAGGAAGGAGAGGATGATAGCTGAAAGAAACCAATGATTTTACTTTCATTATACTACCCAGTGCCGTTGAGTCGACTCATTATACTAGATTTTTGCTTATTTGTTTGTTTTTATTTTTGTACTAGTATTGAGAGCAAATTTGAAAATCTGAGAGAGAAATCTATTTTTCTTGATTGGATAAGCTTTTTGATGTTTGGGATTTGGGGATGAACACTTTTTATAACTGATGTTCTCATAACATTTTCATCATTCCGTTACTTTGTTACCTATTTTATTTCCTTGATGAATTAAGAATTACGAAGATGGCACTTAATCTTTGGAGAAGGATTTATAGTTAAGTCCTGAGGAATTAAGAGTTTGTTGAAGTATGCTATTAAAAAAGGAAAAAGGAAGAAAAAAATTTTAAGGAGTTTGATTTTTAGAACTGCCATGTTGCGACCTGTAGCTGTGGCATCGATCTATTTCAATATGTATGTGTATCAATTACGCTTATTTTTACTAATATGACTCTATACGTGCCGAGAGATTTTTTTCAATGTTAATTATTTAGCTATCGCTAAGTGTTAAATGCATTGCTTCAGAACAATCGATAACCTGTGTTAAAACGGAACCGGATGGTTAAGGATCGCAGAAGGGGAATTTTCCTTGAAACCAACTAACCCACACTTAGTTTTTTGTTTTTGTTTTGTTTTGCTTCTCCTACAGAAATGTTCCTCAGAAAAAAACTATTTTATTAGATTATGTAAAAATTCCATCAGAAGCAAGTAGTCCTTAAACTTGCAACTAAAGATACATAATGGGGTACTTTTACTCACTTTTTACTATAGATCTTTTTGCCCTTCTATCCTTATTACCTTTGTCCTACAAAGTTATAATCGTATTACTAATAGCCAGGCTATTTTTACACTGTACTTAGGTTTTAAGAATTATTAAAAGATCTTTCACAGCTTACATTAATCAGATTTATTTTCTGAATAACTGGCCTATATTTGGAAAAAAATAAATGTGATTCAGGATTCCATTCAAATTCTATATTTAGTATTATAATTCTATCTTCTATTACTAGTGAAAAAAATCATCTCCTATGCGTATTATTACATTGGTACTCCTTGTTAGTACAGGTTAGTATAGCATATTCATTGTCCATTCTGGGGTTAATCCTTGATTATTTTCCTCTTGTTGATTCGCTTGTTTTAAGGTGAAATCTGCAGTACAAAATGTTATGATGTATACAAAAGATTTGGAATACCAACAGAATTACGTAATTATTAAAATTACATGATTTTCTGTGTTATAATATCTGAAGCATATAACAAAAATATGTGTTTATTTCTTTAAAAGGGGTAATTGGTTAAATATGTATTAATTTGCCTCTTCTAAGAATGGTGTAAGGATCCCTGGGTGCACATAATAGCTAAATGCTCGGCTGCTAAAGGGAAGGTCAGCGGTTAAACCCACCAGCTGCTCCATGGGAGAAAAGACTGGGCAATTTACTGTAAAGAGTATAGCTTAGGGAACCCTATGGGGGCAACTCTACTCTTGTCATATAGGTTCGCTTGAGTTGAAATCAACTCAATGGCACACAACACCAACAAGAAGAATGGAGTACGCTACTCAAATACATACATACATATACCCATGCATATATATGTATATATACACATATATATGTATATTTAACAAGTGCATCAATTGGTAAACAGCCTGTAAAAATACGGATCTGGAAAGAATCATAATTTCCACTGTTTGGTAGATGGTCAGTCAAACCATCAAGATGTCATGAGATGTCTTGACTCAGTCCTTCATAGAGGTCTAGGATAAGTATTCCATATCTGGTTTAAGAAAATTCTAGATCATATACCAGAGTTATGACTATAGACAGAGTTTCTCTCTGGTGTATGAAAAGGAAGAAATAAAAAAATAAAAATAACAAACATGCTACTGGAGTGAACAATAAGAATCTTAGGCTATTATGCCTGAACATCGCACACAGACCACCTCCTTGCCACCAGAAGCCCCAAGGGTGACAATAAACGGAATCTAGTGCTGTGTTTATCATTGATTTTTTTGAAAATTGACTAGAGGTTCCTGAGTGCCCATTTTTTGGGAGCATCTTGGGGCTGTTTAATTCTCAAACGCAGATTGAGAAAACATTAAACGAAAGTATTGCTTTTCAGTAGAGAGTATATTAAAAGTTTGATCAGATTGAAGCTGAGTGGTACCTGCTATGCACATAAAAGTTGGATCCTTCAAACTATATTTTCAACTCTTACAGTCACTAACAGAGTTAACTTTTTCTCTAACAGCAGAAGTGAATCAATGAAAAATTATCTAAACCTTTTCTAACTATTAAAAGTGATTAAAAGTGATTACAGAAGGAGAATTCTGACTTGAGCAAACTGACAATATCAACTCTCTTGTCCACCACTCTCCCTTCCTTCCTTTTCCTTTTTTTTCAATAATCCAGACTCATTTTGAGGACTATATGCTTTCTTCCATTCCTTGTCCATACCAGCCTTGGTTGTCATTTTGTTGTTAATCCCTACAGCTTTTCCTGGCACATTGTTGTCACTCAATATTGAATGAGTAAATATGCAACACTGCTTCTTCAGGTAGGGTATCTCTGGTTTAGAGGAGATGAGGGTGTTTGAAAATAAAACTCTAATACAATGCAAATATAGTATGTAATAAAAACACCTTTATACTGCAGACAAGATTCTCTTTGCATTAAAATGTTTGCTGAGCTGATTATTATTTATTGACTGTGTTGGCATTTAGTATGATAGTAAGTATTGCAGCATTTACATATTTTCATTGCCTTCCAAGAAGTCCCTTTTGAACATCTCTGCAAGTAACATCCATTAAATCTCTCACAATTGTGTGGGACTTTCAGAAGAAATCAGTAGTGTTACTAGATGAAATTTTAGATTTCCATTTTTTTCACCTATAATTTTAAGTGAAGCCAAAATCTAGGAAGATATTACTAACAGCTTGTGTTGATAAAATCTAAGGACTGCATTAAGAATATAACAATCTCTGAGAATTTTAGTATCTAACAGCTTGCTTTACTTGCGACAGCAAGAGAGTCTGTGGTTAAATAACTTGCAAATAATATTCACACCTTAACAAGGTACAAAGGGTATTCCCCAGTGAAATGCATACTCTCTTACTATGGCTATATTTCAATTAGTTTTTATCATCTAAATCAGGAAAAGGAAATTTGTTTCTCCCACTGTCAGTGTTAGTACAGCTTTTTAATGCAATGTTTTCCTTTTTTTTACCCCAACTGCTTAAATTCTCTTTACAGCTGAATCAACATAAAAATGAACTTGAGTATAGTTAAAGGTATATGTGTCTTGGAAGTATCCTTGCTTTTATATTTCTACATGTTTCCCTAACTACAGAATTATCCTGCCATATTACTTTTGAGTCTGGAGTGGAACTTGACCTTGTTCCAAAATATGTGACATGGTAATCCGTTGCTATGGAAATAATGAAACTCTCTTGAATGAAGCTGTAACGTAGTAAGAAATTCCGTTACTCCAGCAGGACATGAATTTGAAGGGAGAATATATTTTTATGTATGTATTTTTGAAAGACCTGAATACTTGCCAAGAAATAAATCAACTATATATAATATTTTAAGAAGCAGGTGCTATGGTGGCTCTAAAAGGTGGCAGTAGGAACTAAAAGATGAAGCTGCCTGGGTTATTGGCTTGCTTGATACCGTGCAAGCGAATAAAATCACTGCATCCCTTCCACACTTCTTAGCTCATTTCAATCTGCTTTGCCATTTGAAGAAGCACGGCTGGGCTTGAAAGCAACTCAGATCCGTTAGTCTGTGGGGTGTTGTTTAGAAAAGTCTGTCAGGTGTGCTCTGAGATTTAGAATGAATGGCAGTTTTCCTTCAACACACTTACCTATGGGTGTTTTCAGAGGAGAGTGAGAAAGAGACAGAAAGACTAAATTTAGTCTCTCCAAATTTTGCCCTTTGAAATGGGCTAAAATTATGACTGCTGAGTCAGAAACACCAGTATAAATAAAAAACTAATTAATATAAATCTCAGTTATGGTGAACATTGGTGATTTATCTTATTTTATCTAAAGATAATATTTATATAAATGCATCTGATGTTGTGCCTGATATAGGAAGTGGTCAACTAATATTTGTTGATATCTGGCCTCATGAGGAACTATACAACTTGTATAAAATTTAAAATTATATTTTTCAAATTAGAGATGACTGAGGCCATGTTAAAATTTGTGACATATGGTGCTGGAAATTTCTGTGAAAGTCCCCTATTAGTGAACAACGAAGTTGATTCTTAGATTTTTTTCCCTATTAAGTCTGATTATGAAAACTATATGTGACAAAAATATTTCCATCATTACCCGTTAAATAGGTTTGTGTGTGTTTGTATGTTCATTTATATAAAAAATTATAAAAATAAAACATGTTCAGTAATAGGCTTTTGGCTCAAGAACTGTAAGCGGATATCTTGGTAATCTCCTCTGGTATTTTCTATTAAGGGCAGGGAGGCAACACAAAGCTGACTTCAAGTTTAGTTTTACACACTAATGAAAGAAAAGCTTCTTCAGTTCATAGCAAATTTTATATAAGATACAAATCATGGTAGGTACTAAATTCAATACATGGTCTAAAATACCTTTGATGTATGCAGATTAAAGTTATGCTGAGCTTTTTAAAATTAAATTTTCTTTAATTTACTTTTGGAAATATTTTCCCCAACTAGTCTGGTTTTAAATATGTCAACTGATTAATTGACCAAAGTACTTTGGCTTAATGGGTGTTATGTCTGATAAAATAATGCATCATTTTACATATAAAAATTCCTATGAGGTTTTCAAACATGTTAAAAGCAATGTCATATGCATGCAAAAATAAGGAAGACAGAAAAAGAATTGATGCCTTTGAATTGTGATGTTGGCAAAGCATATTGAATATACCTTGGACTCTCAGAAGAATGAACAACTCTGTCTTGGAAGAAGTACAGCCAGAATGATCCTTAGAAGCAAGATTGGTGAGACTTCATCTAATGTACTTTGGACATGCTATCAGGAGGGGCCAGTCCCTGAAGAAGGACTTCATGCTTGGTAAAGTAGAGGGTCAGCGAAAAAGATGAAGACCCTCAAGGAAATGGATTGACACAGTGGCTGCAACAGTAGGCTCAAACATAAAACAATTGTGAGGATGGTGCAGGACCAGGCAGTGCTTTGTTTTCTTTTACACAGGGTTGCTATGAGTAGAAACAGACTTGACGGCACCTAACAAAACAATAAAAGTAATCTTTGATTGATCAGAATTGTCAAATATTTTATCAAATAACTATATGTTATAGATATAATTTGAGCCTTAGTATATTATATTAAATATAAAAACCAAAACCTGTTGCCATCAAGTCTATTCCAACTCATAACAGTCCTGTAGTTGAGAGTAGAACTGCCGCACAGAGTTATCTTTACAGAAGCAGACTTCCATATCTTTTTCCCACTGAGCAGATGGTGAGTTTGAACCACTACCAGGCTACAAGTTCATTAAATATATTAGTAGTTAATCCGGTATGGTAGGCAGAATTCTAAGAATGCCCATGATCTCCACCATCTGGTGTTATGCCCAGCATGGTCCTCCTCCCCTGAGTGTGGGAGTCACCTGTAACTTGCTTATAGCCCATATAATATGGCAAAAGTGATGGAATATCTATCTCATGATTAAACTACAATATGTTGTTGTTGTTTGGTGCTGCTGAGTCCATTTCGACTCGTAATGACCCTGTGCGATAGAGGGAACTACCCCGTAAGTTTTCTTGGCTTTAATCTCTATGGAACCAATTTGCCAGGTCTTTCTCCTGTAGAGCTGTTGGGTGGGTTCAAACCACCAACCTTTTGGTTAGCAGACGAGTGACTATGCCCTGCCAGGGATCCTTATGTTATAATGTAAATATAAGGTTTTGTTCTGTTATTGCATGTAAGAGAAATTCTTATTCTGGTCTTGAAGAAGCAGATGGACATGTTGTGAACTACTCACGAAGAGGGCCACATGACAGAGGACTGCAGGTGATGTTTAGGACCTAAAGGCAGCCTGTAGCCAATAGGAAGAAGCCAAGCTGGGCCCTCAGTCATACAGTCACAACTAAATGGATGTTGCCAAACACCCTGAATGAGCTTGGAAATAGACTATTCTTAACTGAGCCTCCAAAAGAGAGCTCATCCTGGCTAACACCATGATGTAGCCTTGTGGGATACTGAACTGAACCCCTGACCGACAGGAAATATGATATAGTAAATGTGTGCTGTTGTAAGCTGCTAAATTTGTGGCAATTTGTTACACAGCAATACAATACTATTATATTCAGTATATAAGAATAGGAATTGAGAAGAGGTAGTGTAATACTTTTTTTTTTTTTCCCTTCTATTTAAACCAATTAACCTATTTGTACAGTCAAAATTTCTCTTGGGATGTGGGGGGAAGTATCCTAAGGCAAATACTAAATAGCCAAAAAATAAACATTGCCTTTAAGAACATTGTTTTTGAAGCAATTTTTATCTACACTTTCTTATTTTAGTTTTATTTTCCTGGTATCAAAGGATTTTAAATGATATGAAATGGTCTAATAATTTGACTTAATACTGTCTAATCTCATCCAGTTTAAAAATAGTTCCCATATTTCAAAGTCCATCAGATATACGTGGAGATAAACTTTTTACTCTGTATTCAATACTCTTTAAAAAATCTTTAAAAGATTGTATCAACAGTTCAATATCCTCTCCAGATATTTTTACTGAACTGTTATATATACAGTTATATGTATGTACTGGGTATGTACATACACAACTATATGTTCCTATTATTTTTACTGATTCATGTTGTATATGCACATATACAACTACATGTACATGAAAGTAGTTATTCCTTTCAGCATCACCCTCAAACTACTCTCTTGTATCCCCAAATTGTTCTTCTAAAATAATATCCTGCCTTATTAGCAACTGCAGCTGAGCTAACTATTGAGAGAAGATCACACTGTTCCTTGGAGCCTTGGTGGTACAGTTGTTAAGAGCTCAGCTTCTAACCAGTAGATCAGCAGTTCAAATCCACCAGCCTGTGCTTGGAAACCCTATGGGGCAATTCTACTCTGTCGTGTAGGGTCGCTCTGAGTCAGAATCGACTTGACAGCAATGGGTTTGGTTTTGGTGGTTTATTTAGACTCTTCCTTATCCCTCAAGTTGTCACTGTAAAACAGGCAAGTGCTGGGTTAATTAAAAAAAAAAAAAAGAAAAAAGATATTACTGCCAAGAAACTAAGTTAGCTATACTTAGCTTAAATCTTGAAAATAAAAAGGTGTCAGAATCAAAAATAAAGTTGTACAACATGAAATCATGGCAAAGACATTGGTGTGAAAACAGATGACTCCCACGCTTCCAGGTTCCTGGTTGAGATTTTATTGTGTGGTTATACCCAGCAGCTTTGAATCTCAATTTTAAATGGTCATTGATAATAACAAGCCTAGACGGCTTGATCCCAGGCAACATGGTGAGACACTGCTTGTAATGAGCAAGGCTATTTTGATAATACTGCTGAAGCTTTTGTTCACTAAAGCTTTCATCTGGCTTAAAAAAAAAAAAAAAAAAAATGCCTTCTCTATTACTCTTTACAGTTATTGACTCAAGGACTCAGTCTCCAACCTGGAAGGGCAGACAAAATCCTCTTATGTCTTGCTTTCTCATTGGGATGTATTTGAGAATAATGTAGGAGTATTGGTTTGCTTAACTTTAATCAGATACTATAAAATGCTCCTTACCAGAAGACCAGTCTAAAGCCCGTAAGAAACATTCCCTTTACGTAGTCTGTATATAAATATTCCAGAGCAAATGAATGGAGTTAGTAGCATTTTGAGTCTCTTGATCAAAAGAGAAGTAGCTTTGCATTGATGCAAAATCTATATATAAATGTACTATTTAAACTAAGATTCAAAAAAAAAAGATTTTAATTAGAAAATATGTTTATAACTTTGACTGGATATTTCCTTTTTAGTGTTCATTAAATACCAGGGCACAGATCAACTGGCACGAATATAAATGTTTATGGTAATTTTCACAGCTGTATGTAGGATGTAGCTGATTTTTGACATGCAGTAAAAACATTATGGGCTTGTATTTCATTTCTCTGTAAAATGTATAAGAAGCATTTTTTAATGAAATAATAATTCCACAAAATGCTAATACAATTAACTTTATGATTTTTTAGAATAACTGATTCAATGTGAAGAAACAATAAGTTAGATGTATATCTAACAAGGTGGATGAAGCTTAAAAAATAGCACTTAGTGGGCAGAAAAAAGAAATAAAATGTCATATGAAACACCATAATATCAGGGTTCAGCTATTTTTTTTTTTTCTTTAAAGGCTAGATAGTAAACATTTTCATCTTTGTGTTATGTATGGTTTCCTCTCATAAGTATACTACTCACATGTACACTACTGTGTGCGGTGAACGAACACATGCTTAGCTTCACTTGCAGATTCTTAGGCCCATCCCAGATCTTTTGATTCACAGTCTCCATTGAAATCTGCATTTTAAGAATCATCACACAACCATTATGCAAAAAAAAAAAAAAAAAATTGAGAAAGGTGACATAACTGATCTTGGGACTTCCTTGCCTAACACTCTACAGTGACTTCTGTCTGCTTTCATGATACAAGCTAAACTTTAAAGCATTGCATTACAATGGCTTACTTCATGCGGTACTTGCCCCCACAATGTTGGCTGTCTCCTGTCTTCACTTGTAAATTTCTGTTAGAATGATAAAACAAAAAGTTGCAGTCAAGTCAATTCCAACTCATGACATCTTCAAGTGTTTCAGAGAAGAACTGTGCTTGATAGGGTTTTCAACAATACTATTACCTGAAATTTATCAAATATGTAGACTATTTCATTTACTGTCGTAAGTACTTGCAAAAAATAGAACGTTCCAATGTCTTAATAAGTACCTGAGGAAGGCATGATCTTAATATTCAGATTAAAAATCAGCACATCAGAGAGGTTAAGTAACTAGTTCAAGGTCATATAAATATTGGCACTTGCATGCCAGCTCCAACACTCTTGCATATGATGGCCATATATTTCCCCAATTCTAGAAATATCCACAGAAGTTTGAGAACACGTTAACGTGTTTAGAGAATAGCGAGTTCTTCAGTAACATAAGTAAATAGCTTATACTGCTCTCTGTGATTTATTATGTTTTTAAGGGTAGTTCAGTAATTACATAGGCAAAGTCTTCAGTTAATTTGGTTATTAATTAGTATATAAGATTTGCTCATGGTAAATAAGGAGCCTGAGACTTAGAAAAGTCAGGTTATTTGTCCAGGTTACCAACCAGCTAGAAGAGGCAGAAAACCAAAACCAAAGTCATTGCCATCCGGTCAATTCCAACTCGTAGTGACCCTGTGGGTTTCCAGTGAGAGGTTGGTGTAGTTGAACCGCCAACCTTTTGGTTAGCAGCCAAGCTCTTAACCAGTGTACCACCAGGGCTCCAGTAGAACCAGAGTTCAAATCCAATTGCAGACTCTTCACATAGCCCTTCACCACCCTGAAATATGTTCTTTTATTTATTTATTGTTTAATTTTATCAGGCTTTAGGTGAAAGTTTACACTTCAAGTAAGGTTCTCATTCAAAAATTTAAACACATATTGTTTTGTGACATTGGTTGCAATGTGTCAACACTCTCCCCCTTTCCACTTTGGTTCCCTGTGTTCATTCATCCAGTTCCCGTCCTTTCCTGTCTTCTCGTCTTGCTTTTGGACAGGAGTTACCCATTTAGTCACGTATATTTGATTGAATTAAGAATCACATTCTTCACGTGTGTTGTTTGTTTTATAGGCCTGCCTGGTCTTTGTCTGAAAAGTAGGCTTTGGCTAAATATTTTTTATGCATACAATAAGTACATGAACACTTACTCATCTAGACATTAAAGCAACACATGAACAAAGGGGTTAAAATGTTAATATTCCCTTTTTGCTTTCCACCCCCTTTCACAGCAGGAACCCCAAATAACAGTTCCAGGTGTATTTTTCCAGGTTTCTTCCATGCATTTTTTTTGTTCTTATTGGGTATCGTCAAGTCGATTCCGACTCACAGCAACCCTATGTGACAGAGTAGAGCTGCCCCATAGGGTTTTCTAGGCTGCAATCTTTTTTTAATATATAATTTTTTTATTGTATTTAGATGAAGATTTACAGAGCAAATTAGCTCCTCATTAAACAATTGATACACATATTCCTTTGTGACATTGGTTGCTGTCGTAGATTGAATTGGGCCCTCTAAAAATTTCTGTCAACTTGGTTAGGCCATGATTTTCAGTATTATGTGGTTGTCCTCCATTTTGTGATTGTAATTTTATGTTAAAGAGGATTATGATGGGATTGTAACACCCTTACTAAGGTCACATCCCTGATCCAATGTAAAAGGAGTTTCCCTGGAGTGTGGCCTGCACCACCTTTTATCTTACAAGAGATAAAGGGAAAGGGAAGCAAGCGGAGAGTGGAGACCTCATACCACCAAGAAAGCAGTAACGCAATGATGGGAACAGAGCACATCCTTTGGACCTGTGATTCCTGTGCAAAGAAGCTCCTAATCCAGGGGAGTATTGATGACAAGGACCTTCCTCCAGAGCCAACAGATAAAGCTTTCCCCTGGAGCCGATGCCCTGAATTTGGACTTCTAGCTGCTAGACTGTGAGAAAATAAATTCCTCTTTGTTAAAGCCATCCACTTGTGGTATTTTTGTTATAGCAGCTCTAGATGATTAAGAATTTACCAACCACATGACGTGTCAACATTCTCTCCTTCTTAACCTTGGGCTCCCCATTACCAGCTTTCCTATCCCCTCCTGCCTTCTCGTCTTTGCCTCTGAGCTGGCATGCTCATTTAGTCTCATTTTGTTTTACGGACCCGTCTAATCTTTGGCAGAAGGATGAACCTCAGGAGTGACTTCAATACTCAGTTAAAGTGTGTGGGCGACATACTCACAGGGTTTCTCCAGTTTCTGTCAAACTGGTACATCTGGCCTCTTTTTTTTTGTGAGTTTGAATTTTGTTCTACATTTTTCTCCAGCTCTATCTGAGATCCCCCATCGTGATCCCTGTCAGAGAATTGGTGGTGGTAGCTGGGAATCATCTAATTGTGCTGGACTCAGTCTAGTGGAGTCTGTGGTAGTTGTGTTTGATTAGTTCGTTGGAATAATCTTTCCCTTATGTCTTTGGTGTTCTTCATTTGACCTTGCTCCAGATGGGGTAGGACCAGTGGAGCATCTTAGATGGCCACTTACAAGCTTTTAAGACCCCAGACATTTAAGACCCCAGAACATTTTCTTTATGAAGCATGTTATGTCAGTTGACCTAGATACTGCTGAGACCATGGTACTCAGCCCTCAGCCCAGTAATTAGGTCTCTCAGGGAGTTTAAATGTGTTGTTGAAGCTTCCATGACTTTACTCTGGTCAAGCTGTGCTAACTTCCCCAGTATTATGTACTCTCTTACCCTTTAGTAAAGTTCCTACTTATCTCTGGCCTAGTTAGTGTTTTACCCTTCCCACCCCTCTCCTCCCTCATAACCATTAAAGATTGTGTCTTTCTCTGTGTAAACCTTTTCAGGAGTTTTTATAATAGTGGTCTCATACAGTATTTGTCCTTTTGTGACTGACTTACTTCACTCAGCATAATGCCCTCCAGATTCATCCACATTGTGAGATATTTTGCAGATTCATCATTGTTTATTGTTGCATAGTATTCCATTGTATGTATGTGCCATAGTTTGTACCTAAGATCACCTTGAGTTAGAATCGATTCAATGGCAGCTGTCTATCTATCTAATGATACTAGGTAGCTATACACAATAGTACTTGTGTCCATATATATTTGTATTCAATCTTAATTTTAAAAGACTTCTGTATTCTCTACAAAGGAAACTCTGACCAGTTGTCCCTTCCTAGTCCTGAATTACTGTTTCCAATTTTGCCTCCTCCATCACCCATAATGACTCTACCACTCCTTTAAAATTGGTAAGGAAAGGGGAAGTCTCATATTCTTTACTAGGAAAGGGAGTATTTTGCATTGTTTAAAATCACTTAATTCAAGGACAGATTATACAAGGAGGGGATTGTAATCTTAAGTGTATTATCTCAATAGAAAGTACACTTAAAAGCATTTACATTATATCTAAGACTCTTGACTAGAGGCAGTAGAGCATATATAAATAAATTAAATAAGGCTTGCCTTCATGGAAATTATATTACTAGAGATAATAACACATGCATACAAATCAACAATTGTCATCTACGCCACCAGGGTTTCCTCATCTATAAGAGATTATTTAATAGTAGTCAACGATGAACTTCCTTAGGCCAATCCTCCCATTTCTGTAAAGTGATACTAATGATGATCAGAACAGAATAAAGTGTATTTATATAACAGTATTATAATTGGAAACTACTTAAATATTTAAAAATATGTATTTTGTTAAATATTTGTTAAATAAGTTATACATACGTGCATGTAATGGAATATTATTAATAATGATGATGTAAATGTAGGTTTATTGACAAAAATGAATGATCATGATATTAAGAGAGGACAGAAGGTTACAATGTGGTGTGTAGTGTAGAATTCAATTTGGCTTTATAAATATGTGTGTGTATGAGACAGGGAGAGAGAGCTAAAATATTGCACACCACACTTTTAATAGAAATAATCTCTGAGTAGTGTTTTTTTTTTTTTTGCATGTGCATTTTTCACTTTTCCTGTACCCATTGCTGTCAAGTCGATTCTGACTCATAGTGACCCTAAAGGACAGAGTAGAACTGCCCCATAGGGTTTCCAAGGATCAGCTGGTAGGTTTGAACTGCTAATCTTTTGGTTAGCAGCCATAGCTGTTAACCAGTGCACCACCAGGTCTCCTTTTCCCTTTTAGTTATTGTATTTTTAAATTGGCTTTATAAATTTTGCCTATATTCAAACTAGTAAATATTGCATGTTTTTATTCAATTAAATATATTTCCCCAAAATCTAGATATGGTGATGTTATTTTAAAAAACTGAAATGAACTATTGTCATCTGTATGAGTTCGATTGATAATAATCTAATGAGAGAGAGATGAAATTTTCTGTATTCTAGTTATCTTTCTTATATGTTATAAAAAATTTAATTTAACATTACCAACACTTGGAATGGGGCTGACTTTTCAGTAATAAAAAAACTTCACTTAATAACTCTTATTTTTACTGGAATAATCTTCATAATATCAGCTGCTTCATTTAACCAACCTTATCAGCGTATAGATTTTTCCACATATGTGGTGTTTCAGTGAAATGGGAAAAGTGTTCTCCAACAAAATATATGTTTTTTTAAAACATTTATGGATAAAGACAGCCTTATTAAAACATCAATTTTCAAACCTTTAAAACAACTACAACTATAAAATGGGTCTGCCTCTTAAAACTCCTCATCTGCACCCTGCACCCCATACCCCCATCCCCGCTGTGTTTTGAAGGAAGCAAATTATTTGGTTTGTTTGAGTTATATATAAAATAAGATCAAACAGGTTCTGCCTGAGGGCTCCAGGGGCTTATCTAGGATTTACATCTACACATTTATTGCTTGAAATTTATGACACATTTGGCTGACTCCAGATTAATTCCACTTTCTTCAAGGATGTTCCTTCTTCTCTAGAATGGAACGTGAAAGATAAGTGAATTTTGTGTTAAATGAAATGATACTGTCTGTGAATGTATGTGTATAAATATGGCACCACTACTAGAGGCATGATGTTTCATTTTTATCTTAAATAAGATGAATATGTCGTCATGATAAATAATCCACCTGCTCATGAAGAAAACACGTGCTCTGGCGGATTTTGCCTGTGACTGTCTTTACCTTGTCATTTTTAACCAACCTCAGGATATTCGTTCGGTCATGGCCGCTAATATAATACATTCTGTAATTTTTTTTGTTCCTAAATCCTGTGTCCTCAGATGTTTAGGTGAACATGTGGGCAAAATGTGATGTGACCTTAAATAAATCCTAAGTAAGGCAGAATCCTTAAGAAATGTACCCCTGATTTAGATAGCATAAAAACTCTTTTTTTTTTTTTTTTTTTTTACCAGTTTGCTTGCGCATCTTCAAAACTTTGTTGTGGGAATCTCATATAAAATGTTTAGGAAACATGCCACAACTCTTCTGAAAATATGTGCCTCTGTAAACCATTATAAGAGTTTTACATTTTTGTCACTCTTCTTAAAGTATGTTTTTCCATGACATTATCAGGAGTTTTAATTTTGTCATATGTTCTTATAAAAACAGAAGTCTATTTGGGGCTGCTGTAGAATATATGGAGCCTTGGTGGTGCAGTGGTTAAGAGCTCGGCAGTGAACCAAAAGATCGGCAGTTCAAATCTACCAGCCACTCCTTGGAAACCCGATAGGACGGTTCTACTCTGTCCTGTAGGGTCGCCATGAGTTGGAATTGACTTGATGGCAATGGGTTTGGCTTTCGATTTTGATAGAATGTGTGAAGTTTCCTTTTGCCAAAAAGATGTGGAGGACTTGCTATAGGGTGGTGGATTTAATGAGAAGAGAGAGACAGAGAGAGGATAGGAAATAAAGAGATTTTTTGACTTGTCAATAATATTGTCATTGAATACAAGCTGTTAAACTTAGTACTGCTGAGGTAAAACAACAAATACAACCACACAGAAGAGAGCAGAGGATCACCAGATAGGCTGACAGGACACAGTACGACAAAGGAGCCAGCTCCAATGATCAGTGGGGCATCAATTTGTCTTTTGGGCTGTAGCACCTGCTACTAATCGGTGTGAAGCGCTCACCAGTCACTGTGTGGTTTAGAGCACTCAGCTCTCTTCTGTATATGCTGCGAGAAGCAGGGCAGCTAATTGCTGTTGTTTCACTGCCAGTGAGTCAACGTGCTGAGCTAATAGCCACAGATAGAGGGCAGACAGATTCCTGCTAGCAGCTTAGAGTTAGTCGCTTGTGATAACTAAAGCAGTTGGCATACATCTCAGAACGTGGAGAATGATGGGATGCCGTCTGGGTTAATATGCTGAGGTATTTTTGTTTGTTTTTTCTTTCATTTCTAGTAACATTTTCTTGATGATACGAGAGTGGCTGTTTATGCCTCACAGAAACGAGAAGTGTAACGTGTGAACGAATAGCCTCGGATCTAGATTATGAGCACTAGTTGTTTCTAAAGGCATGTGCGAGAGGCAGCCTTGGCAAGGAAACTTGCTGAATAATCTTACGTGGGCCAAAGATGAAACTTTAAAACGGCAAGTAAGTTCTTTTCTTCTTCCCTCCCTTTTCTAATTCTTTCAACTCTAAGACAGGAGTGAACTACAGAGAAAGTTAAGACATTGTTCTAGTACGGTGTGTCTCTGTAATCCTTGTTCAGAGAATAGAGTAGTAATGATGTGCTAGTAATTATTTGCGGGGAGAGTGAACAAAACTGGATAGCCTCTGGTTCTTCCTGACTGCTGATGGAATTGTAATTTGTTGAGGTGTCAGTATAATATTTAGATACACACATGCTTTTGAATTATGACAGTGTTTGGTTTGTCTTTTTTTTTTTTTTTTTAATTTCTAATCCTCAACTACTTTCTTTGCTTTCCTCTTCCTAATTTTTTTTTTTTTTTTAAGGAGCATCAGTATTGACATGTTATGTTTTGTTTTGTTTTTGTGTATGCAAACATTGCTGTTTTGTTTTGTGTTGGGTAGTTGCTGGAGGACATAGTAGGTAAACTAAAGTGGCTAGCTCTGCATGGTAATTAGCAGTATCATATTTATTGTTTTGTTATAACGTAGAATACTTTGATGTTTTCACTATAGATACTTTAGTGCATTAGATCTCTTTTCCTTTATGAAAGAATCTGGGAGCATTAATCACTTAGAATTTGAATGGCGGTAAACTTTATCTTCATAATACAAAATTAATACTAGGGAGCACTAACAGTGTTCCTGCTCTGTGATACGCCTTTGCTTTAAAAATATACTTTAGCAGTTATAGGGGAGGTGGAAACTAAGTAACAAGTTTCAGGCCTAGCCTGCTGGTACTGTAAAGTGTGTTTGTTGTATACACAAAAAAAAAAAAAAAAAAAATTTTTGATGGTCATTAATTTGGTGGAGTTGTAGCTGTATGCAGAAAGCCATTGCTAACTCGAGTGTAATATAACAGCTTTGTGTAAGGTTAACTCCAAGTATGTACTCATTTGCTTTCACAAATAGAGCTAATTGTCAAATCTAGGAACCAAGTACATTAGGGGGTGGAATTATTGTCTTGCTTAACATCACAGAAGCAAATAGTTTTGTTAAAGAGGCATAGTTTATTCATAGAATGTTTTCTGTAGTTTTCACAAAGTATTATACTTCTTATATATGTTCATGTCAACTTGGTTTTGACTGCAAACGGACTTTTCTATTAGTTTCTTTAGTTTTGTTTAGTTGTGAATAAGTGTGAGTCCGTCTATTTATCTGTACATGTGAGTGTTCAAATTTCAGCAACTTGATCCTGTTGACTGTGGACTCACACTCCTATGAAATAAAAGTGCAATTTAATGTGTGCCCAGTTCCACTGACTCGGGAGAGCCTTACCTCTCAGCTGTTGCAATGATGCGCTGAATAGGGAATTCAAATCTACATCATTTTGTCTCAGAAATTACCCCTAAACATTAACCATTAAAGAATCTGAAGAAGTCAGAATGTGTGTCTCTCTCACTGTTAGCTTCTTGTCTGGAAAATCATGGAGTAAAGTTTTGAATACTCTTGATTAAGAAGTTAAAATTAAACCTTTCATTCTCTAGAATATTTTTTTAAATTACAAAATAACCATTGATGATATTACTTGATGAGATTAAATGAGTGTCTGAGCTATCAAAGTCCTTTTACAAAATTGCTAGTAGTTTCCAAATTAATAATAGTTTTACTAATAATTTTAATCTTAAGAAGAAAACACTGAGAGTTGAAGTTGAATTCCTGTTACAAACTTTGTTAGTCTTTCTACACTCATATTTTGCATAGTGATGATTGTATTTTTTCATCATCCAACTTCAGTAGCAAACAGGCTGACCCAAGCTGAAGACATTTGCAAAAATGCTCTAGTACTGAAATATGGGTTAAGTTTGAAACCAAACTCAAAAGGTAATTATTTCTTTACAAAAGAAATCATTTTTCTTTGATCACAAAACATATGTCAAGTAAATGTATGCTGGGTAATTAATGGTGCCTTTTTTTTTTCCCCATATTACCTGACCGTAAAGGCTTGTACAATAACAATAAAAATTAAAACCAAAAATACATATAAAGTAGTCCCTAAATTTGAACACTCTCAAAGAGTAGATAAGTACACACCCCACTGGTTGTAAATACTCAGTATATATTTTCAGACAATAAGAACTACCTGTTAGTGATATCGTGGTGTAAAATAATACAAAACTCCTCTCATAAACCAGCTGTTATCTCTACCTTTTTTTTCTAGCACAGAAGCTCCAACCCTCATACATTTACATTTTATTGTAGTCCTAACAGTGGGGAATGATGTATGGTTTTATGTTTCACCCAAGATCTCAACCTGTGTATAAACACACGTTGGCAGAGATAATAAATCTTCTACGACCACCCTGCTTCTAAACTGAGTGAGCATGTTCATTATCTAAAAGTTTAATTTTACTTGGGACTCTATGAAAAAAGTAGATTTTGTTCATAGTCATTTTGTTTTCTTCCCTTTTTCATTCATTCATTTCTTTTTAGTTGTTCTTACTATTGGGATCCACTGGTGTCTTAGAACCATGTTGTCATTTCATGTCCCCATGGTTTCCACATGCAAAATTAGGCTATACAATGATAAAAAAAAAATAGAAAAATTAGTTTTATTGGACAAGTGTGACTTTCCAGAACTTTTTGTTACTCTTTAGCTATAGCATAATTTGGAAGATATATGTCTTCTTTTGTCATTGAATTTTCATTTTTTATCACTTTATGCTATGAAAGACTTTGGAGTCACAATTGAAAATGACTTTTGTGGCCTCATATATTAGTTTCATGCTCAAATGTCACTGGTTGCATGCAGAATTATTAAAAAGTACTATGGGAATTCATTAGTGCTTGTAATGAATTTTGAGTGAGAATGCAGAAATGCTATGAGTAGTTTATGGCAAGATTGTGTTCTCTTGGTAGAGTCTCTGTATGAGTTCCAAAGGTTCAAAACACCCAGAAGTTGAATTAATATGTCACTTTCAAATACAGATTCAAATGTGACAGGATCAGCAAATATACATGGAAATTCCAAATATGACCATTACCTCCTTGACCATTTGTATAGGGGGTGGATGTGAGGAGATAATTTTGAATGTTAGTATAAATGAAGCATGATCACCTTCTGTGGCATGCAAACCATAGCACCAGACTTGGAGGACTATGACAACGAATGTGACTAGTCTCAGCCTGTAAATAAGTCATACACTAATGAGTAAGATGGGCAGACACACACATGTGTGCACACACAACTTACTAATTAATACAAGAAGCACAGAAAGCTCAGATTCTGGTCCAAGGAGAACAGTTATTTTCCTTGCAAGCCTAGGCACATTCCCTAAGCATTCCTTGTCTTTGTGTCCTTACCTATAAAAATCAGTCTATCAGAGTTTTTGTAAAGATCAATCAAGATAATAAAGAAGAAAGCTGTAAATTGTTACTCTGAAGTTTAATTATTCTAATCTTCTATCAATTATTTCTAAAGATGATTATGTGTGTGTGTGTGTGTATGTAATTGTAAACAATGATAACAGCAAAACAATCTCCACAATAAAAAGTTAAAGTTTCTACCTGAGCATTGTAAGGGACGAATCTCCTTTTATCTCCCAAGTTGTTTAAAGTTTGCACTCAGCCTTAAATATCCGATCATGGCTATTGAGGCTATAAACATAAAAGGCAAAAGCAATCATTATTTCAAGAAACTAAAGAAAATAAAGTTCTCCTCTTCAGAGCAGTAAATGGAAAAATTCAAAACTTGTTTATTGTGCTCTTTGATGGATAAGAAATTGATAAGAGGTGTAACTTTCTGTATAGCTTTTAGAGTGTAAGCATTCTCAGGCCATGGCAGATGTGTAGTTCCTATTACTTTGAAAAGTCATTCATTTTAATGCCTACTGAAAGGGCGGGTTTCAGGCAATATTAAACCCTGTTTCCTGAACTGGGAGGACAGCGGTGTGTGCAATGAAGTGCATCATTCAAATGGGAGCCCAGCTAATGAATGCTTTCTCTGTTGTTTTCATTGAGGTTGTCAGAATGAGCCTTTTCTAATTCTGCATCACTGAATCCTTATGGAAATGCAAATTGTTTATCCAAGGACAGTGACTTTCCTTTTTGCTTTGTCACTTAAGGGACTGATTTCTTCAACTTTAAAGCACACCATTGGAATCCAGAAAAGGTTCATTAAAACTGGATGAGAGGTTATTTCTTTAGAAACCTAAGTCTCTAGGAAACAGACAGAGACACAGAGAAGTCTCAGAGAGACACTCTAAGAGATACATGGAGATAGTCATAGAAAGTACAAGAGAAATAGGGACACACAGAGAAATGTAAAGAGAAAAACAGTGAAAATGGACAAAAAGAGGAGAGTGGAAAAAGAAAAACTGAAATACACAGTGAGAAAAGAAGAGATAGGTAGAGAGAGACAGACAGAAAGACAGGCAGTCAGATAGACAGAGATACACAAAGGTATGTGAACAGATGGAGAGAGAGAGACAGAAGAAAGATAGAGACGGAGAAAGAAGAATAGAAACAAAGTCTGAGAGACAAAGACGGAAAGGGAGACTGAAACAGACAAGGAGAAAGACAGACAGACAGACAGACAGATAGACAATAAATAGATGTAGAGAAAAGACAGAGGAGAGATCCTCTCATCTAGGGATGGAGAAGTGAGACAGAGTATGTGAGAAACAGAGAGCATGAGGAGAGCAGATGGATCTATCATTTTTTTTCCTAAATATTTTTTTTGGTGAAAATATACAGACCAAAACATGCACCTATTCAACAATTTCTGCACATACAGCTCAATGATACTGGTTACATCCTTCAGTTTGTGTCAACAATCTCATTATTTCTATTCAAAATTTTCTACCACCATTAACTTAGATTCACTGCTCTCATGAACTTCTCATCTCTGCTTTAGAGTTGCTATTGTCAATTTGGTCTCATAAATGTAACCTTTTAAAAGAGGGGCAATACTCAAGGCATAAGTTCTTCACTAATTGAGACTCATTAACAACCTGCAATATGCCGATGATACAACCTTGCTTGCTGAAAGTGAAGAAGACTTGAAGCATTTACTGATGAAGATCAAAGACTACAGCCTTCAGTATGGATTACACCTCAACATAAAAAAAAAAAAAAAAAAATCCTCACAACTGGATCCATAAGCAACATCGTGATAAAAGGAGAAAAGACTGAATTTGTAAAGGTTTTCATTTCATTTGGATCTGCAATGAACGTCCATGGAAGCAGCAGTCAAGAAATGAAATTACACATTGCATTGGGCAAATCTGCTGCAAAAGACCTCTTTACGTGTTAAAAAGCAAAGGTGTCATTTTAAGGACTACGGTGTGCCTGACCCAAGCCATAGTGCTTTCAATCGCCTCATAGACACATGAAAGCTGGACAAGGAATAAAGAAGACTGAAGAAGAATTGATGCCTTGGAATTATGGCATTGGCGAAAAATATTGAATATACCATGGATTGCCAGAAACACAAACAAATCTGTCCTGGAAGAAGTACAGCCAGAATGCTACTTCGAAGCAAGGATTACAAGACTTCTCACATACTTTGGACATGTGATCAGGAGGGATCAGTCCTAAAGGACGTTATGCTTGGTAAAGTAGAGGGTCAATGGTAAAAAGGAAGACGGATTGACAAGGAGATGGATTGGCACAGTGGCTGCAACAACGGGCTCAAGCATAACAATGATTGTGAGCATGAAGTAGGATTGGGCAGTGTTTCATTCTGTTGTACCTAAGGTTGCAATGAGTTGGAACCAACTCGATGTCACCTAAAAGCAATAACAACACATGAGCTAAATTGTTGCTTATAACTGTTGCGATAGAGGCAGGATGGTAAAGCAAAGGTTAGAGGCGAATGAAGCTCAGCTTAAAATTTGCTCCAGTACCTCACTAGGGGAGGGATCTTGAACAAGTTATCTAACCTCTCAAAGCAGTGGTTTCTGTCTGTAAAGGGTTGATAGGAAGATGCAGTTAACATTCGTAAAGTAGCCTAGCACAGAATAAAAAAAAAAAAAAAAAAAAAACCCACAAGAAATGTCTCAGTAAATGGAGATTGACATTATTATTTAGGTAAAATCCTTGAGAGCAGAGGCTTTAGAGTCAGAGCTCAAGTCAAATCCTAGCCCCTCCTCTTGTTCTGCAGGGAATGTAGTAAATCACTGAACATTGATAAGCTACAGTTTCATTACTTGTAAAACTTGGAAATTATTTTCTACCTAATAGTGTTGTTTTAGGAATTAAATTGGAGAGAATATTTCATTTGGGACTTTGCACTATGTATCCTAGTAGTTTCATTAACTAGCTCAGTGTCCAGAATTTAGTAAGTACTCAATAAGTATTTAATGAAGGAGTATTTGCCCTGAATATTATATTTCATGGAATAAGGGAAAGCTGAAATGATATTTTGTTTTGTTTTGTTTTAATATGAAACACTGCCTTGCAAAGAATGCTGGTTTTGGTTTGCAGACTTTCTAGAGAGATGTCTCCCAGCCATCCGCCCTAGTCTCTTAAGACCAATTGAAATAAGAGTCATGACCATGAACTTGTACTGTTCCAGTGGTGACTTTCAGTCTTTCATATTTATGTATGCATGCATGTTTGTATGTATTTAACACTGTTTGTGGAAGAGAGAGGTGGTAGGAACTTGGAAAGAGCAAGTGGATACTGGTATTAAGACGAATGAAGATGGAGGAGGGCCAACAGAAAGTTGAAAAGTATGTTAGAAAAGGGCATGAAACCTAAAAATGAGAGAAAGGTTTTATAAATATGCAATAAGCATAGAAAAAATTTCAAGAAGGATGGTAGAAAGGAACATCAAAGGAAATGAGCATGGTTTATAATTGAAAATGCCCATTATAAAAACACTAAAACTATCCCTAGTTCAAAGGCAGATTATGTCAAAATGAGACAATATGACAGAAAATACTTTCTGTGCTCAATATTTAAATTACAATGATACGTTTTCTTTTATTTGATTATTTTTAATTCCTCGATTTTTAAATACTGCGCTCTATTCATTAAATATGTTATTCTTTACAGTTACCTGTACTTGAAAGAAAGCAACCTAAGAATGTATGCAAAAGTTTAGTTCGAATGCATTCTACTTTTAGTGCTTTTCTACTTTCTTTGATGTGTTATTGAATTTGTTGATAAATGAATGAAGCAAAGAATAAATATTGAGTGTCTACTGTGTGCCAGGAACTGTACACGGTGCTTTTAAATATGTCATACATTTAACCTCTGTAAGGTAGGTGATGTGGAACAAATTTCCCCTCTCTGATTAATTTTATTTCTGAATATCTCTGCGTGATTCCCTTCATCTAAGAGGTGCTGACAGTCTGTTAAACAACCTTACTGTCTATCTGATGCCTTGGGCATGGAATAGAATGCTCTGTTTTGGAACAGTAGCTATTGTTTCTTTGGCATGCTAACAATTTACAGGAAATGACAGCAAAAATGTCAGACATCTTTACAAGGTTTATTTGAAAATTTTCACTCAGGATATCCTGGCTTCTGAGTTGTATACATTATATGAATTCTTATTTTGTACTCATAAATCAGGGTGAAGCCTAGAATAAAACCCAACAGAATTTCAGATAATAAGGTTTCGCTTATTTATTCTCTAATGAATTTGTTCAAATGATGGTAACTTGAATGGAAGATACTGTGTGATTGAAAAAATGCTAAAGCAAAGAGTGTTTCTGGGATGTAATATAATTTTAGGCAACAGTTGCCGTTTGGATCTAAATTGCATTCTCCCCCGAACAAAATATAATCAGTTTTTGTTTTTTTTTTTTTATTAATGGGAATAGGTGGTAAGAATGTTGGGGATGGAATGAGTTGTCATCAACCCATAGCTTCCAAATTTGCCCTGATGGTTTGTTGTCCTAGTCAGCATTTCTAGGGAAAAGACTGGAACATGCCAGGGAGACCTAAGATCAAGACTGGACTGGACGTGACACATGTGACTTTTTCTCACATTTCTTTGGCTAGAACTCTTAGTCACATGGCCACTTTTAACTACAAGAGAGGTTAAGATATGTAATCTTGCTCTATACCCAGACAGAAGAGAGAAATGGACTTTTATGAACAGATAGGTGTTTTTGTCACAAATGGTGACACACCGAAAAGCAATTTGCCTATTTATTAGTGAGGCTTGTCAACTGGTAGAGTCCCTGGGTGGTGCAAATAATTAGTGCACAAAGCTGCTAATCAAATGGTCGCAGGTTTGATTCAACTGAGAGGTGCTTTGGAAGAAAGGTCTGGTGATTTATTTCTGAAAAATCAGCCATGAAAAACTCTGTGGAACACAGTTCTATTCTGACATACATGGTGTCACTGTAAATCAAATTGACTTGACAGCAACAGGTTTTGTCAATAGGTGGGCTTTACTGTGACATATTCAGGCAGAGAGGTGGTCTTGTGTTTGATGATTCAAAGTCTGGGACTCTGTAAGAAATTCTTGGAAACACTCCAATCTCTAAACTTTGGGTCAGGGCATGGTTTAGAGACAGATTGAAGAGTTAGTTTGGTAATTTAGCCAATACCCTTTTTAAAAGATATCTCGCTCAACACTACCACCCTCCTATGTGTTTCACGGTACTCCCATTTCATAAGCTTTTCTTATGTCCTACAGTCAATTGGCTATCTCCCATTTTGCCACTTGCAATGCAATTTTCTTATTTTGCTAAATCAGTTACTGGTCTTCCATCTACTTTCCAACTTCAACAATGCAATGTACTGAATTTACAAGTTCTTAGTGTGAAGGACCGGACCATTTGAAAAGCACAGGCCAGACCCTCTTCTAAAGGCGTGGTCAACAGGTGCTTATCACTTACAGAATAAACAGGACAGGAATGGATAGAATAGCAAACACCGTTAGCCAAGGTTCCCTGAAGTTCAGCTCCTGTCTCAGGGTGCAATGTTACAGTCACATCCATGCATGCCCCACTTCACATCGTGGAAGAGGAACCCCAAAGACCCTTTCTCCTGGGGCTAATATACTCGCAAGCAACAATGATTACATGCCAAGCAGCATGTACAGAAAGAGAGTAGGGGAAAAGGGTAACAAAAGGAAAAAGAGTAATAAGAGGGGAAGGCCCACCACGAGCACCTGCTCAGAGTGGGTGAACATCTCCTGATTGGTTATTCTAGACTCGCTGGTGTTAGGAAACAGTCCTTCCTCTGTCACCCTTCTGAGATATAGCAATAAATGTTTCAGATCTCTCAGAGGGCAGTCATCTTTCCCTAAGGCATATACTGTGTCCGTTAGTAGCTATTAACGTCTATTAGCAGCTTTGGAGATGTGTGTGGGGAGGGGGGAGGGCAATCATAGTATAGCACACCTGTGCACTCAGCAAACAAATTTGTTGAAATTGCACATTTGCCTTTGCTGCCTCTTTATTCTCCTTGTCCTTATGGATTAAGCTTCTTTTAAATTTCTATACTGTGCAGAGTTTTGAGAGAATAACAAATCGCTACATTTGGTACATCTAATATTTTAACAGCACATATTTGCATTTTTAAAAATAAGTTAAGAAAAGACGTTTTGTGGAGTGACTGATTTGTAAGTTGCTTTTAAACATGCAATTTAAAAATTAAAACATTTACTGAATGTCTTTTCTCAATGACAAGACGTCAGAGATATGACAATTTTTCTCTGTAAAAGGATTATGATCATTGCTTCTATAAGAAAATCTTGATTTTGAGCTTGTTAATTATGTGTTAATTCCTTGTAGTGAGTTAGATTTGCAGCTATTAAGTCACCTCAAGCCTCTTACCTTTTGCTTAGAGCACACACATGTGTGCACGCGCGCACACACCCACACAAACACACCCCAGATCAGGCTCACTATCACACTCATTTTTGCCACAGCACAATTTATTGTTGAACACAGATGGATGCTGTGGACATAGCAGGAGTAAAGAATAAGTTGTTACACAGCTCATCAGCATTCACACCAGGTATTTTCAGTTTTATTATTTTGTCATATCAAAAATCTTGTAAATGTTGTTATAGAATATCTTGGCTGTCAAATCAGTTTTAAGTTGTGAATGTTTTTAAAGCCACTTAATTTTGCTAGAGGTACTTATGTTGTCAAGTAGGAAAAATCAGCCACATATTCTGAGACATTCAATGCTCCTTCTATCCTGTATCTTTAGAGTTTTCACCGGCAAAGTGATCAGCTTTCTTGAAAACCTCATAGAGAAAATGATAAGATGTCTTGGGCTGTTTGACTCTACGAAGTTTAAATTCTAATTCAAAATTCAATTGACCCATTAAGTGAATTATTAAAGCAGTTTCATTGTTTCCGTTACCGTCTGGCTTCTGTCTTCACTACTTCTTTAAAACATTTCAAATGAATGTCACCAATGACGTCCTATTTACTAATTTCAATGGGAGATCTCATGTCTTGTCTTATTATTACCATCTTCACTATTTGATATTGCTCACCACTCTCTGATGTAGGAATCTCTCTCCTCTACTATTTTCCATGGAACAATTTTTTCCTCTTTCTTTTTTTTTTAATTTTTGTTATTTTGTTTTTTAAATCTTATTTCACAACACATATTTCAGGTTCATTTTCAGAAATTTCTCCCTCTATGTGTGTCTTACATGTTAATACTCAGAGATTCTTCCTTTTCTCTTTCCTTTCTCCATGTTGCTTCTGGTTCATTTCATCTAGATTCTTAACTAATTTCTGCCTGTAGATGACAGTTAAAATTATACCCTTAACAGCTCCAAGTTTCACTCCAAGACCTCAGACCTGCACATCCAACTGCCTCCTGAAATTTCCCTTTTTATGTCTCATGGGTATGTCAGATTCACTAAGTGCAAAAGTAAGCTTATGACTCTTTACCCATCCCAACTTCCCCAACGTCTCCTTCTTTTTCCTTATATTCTTATTTCACAGACTAATGACAACTTGCATCAAATCGCCCAGCGCAAAGTCGGTGCATCATCTTTGATGTTTCTCTCTACCTTTCTGCTTTTATTTCACCAAATGCCACATGTTTCCTTGTGATTTATACCTCCTTAATAGTTTTAGAATCAAAACTCACCTCCTACACTGGCTTAAGGCCTTCACCATGTCTCATGTATCATGTGATTTGCTCTTAAAGGGAATGTCAAGCATTACTATTCACATAAAAATTTTCATTGTATTTGAAGGTGAGATCTTCAAAGATACCTAGTTTAGGGGCACCAATTTTTTATATTATTTGTCTTGGCTAGACAAGCAAAAACTAGAGCAAATAAATCCAGTGATGTTACATGACACTATAAGTATCTTTATATACTGAATTTTTGGACGGAATTAGCAAAGAGAATTGCGATGAATACAAAGTGTAAAAGCACAGTGGTGTGTTTTCTTGTCGTTTTAAAATAATAAGAATTTTTATCTTTGTTACAGACCCAGAGTCATATAATATGGACTAAATTATAAGAAACAATCATTTGCTATTTCATTGTATTGAAATAGATTAGGGAATCTATAACTGTATCTTATTTCAGAAGGCATCTTTCTTATCAGAAATTCTGTTACTAGAAAAACTTATATTTTTTGCCTTTATATTCTCATGGGGGTGCCAACAAATGTTTGTTAAATGAATAATCAAGATTTTTTTCAAGACAGCTATTTCATGGGAATTATTTATATTTCATACCTTTGATTTCTAACATGCCTGAACTTCTCTGAAACTATTGTGGAGAATCTTTTGTCTATATTTCTGTCTGGCTTTTTGGAAGAGATCCTGTATTATGAAAGTCATTTTTCTAGAAGCTCTTACTTTAATTGGTGGCATATAGTGATGCAATATCATAATCAAGCACTTATTCCTGGTGATTACTCGTGTCATATATGATTCATTCAAAAGCTCCATTAAAGGGTTTTACTGAGGACTCCTCAGATGATGTGATCCTCTTAAAATATCTCCTAACACTGATATACTGATGAGAGCAACAGGCTGTCATCTAGTTGCCAGTTTTGTTTCATACATTGTAAATCTTAGAATGATGACTGATGGTGATGATGAGCCTTTCATTTCCAGTAATCCCAGAAATCAGTCAAAGTTTTCATATTACTGTACCTGGGGAAGTGAGGGAGTGTATTATGTCATAGCTGCATCCACTCAATGCATTTATTGCAGGAATAAATGAATAAATGTAGAATCAACAATATGCACTTCAGTGTTCCATTTTAGGAACTCAAGAACAAAAATCAAAATCTTTAACAGCAAAGTATCATTTTACACACATTTTACTATCATTTATTTTTTTTTACCTCAATGTTTGATGTAATATAATTTTGGTATTTATGTCCAATAGCTCTTAATATTAGAGGTATATCTTTTTGGCCTAGTGAATCAAACATACACATAAATGCATAAATATCTAAGAAGCACTATATAAATCTTTAGAACAGTTCAGGATATTTACTTTTTAATGTCTGTGGAGATACTGAGTATATATGACAACCTAAGGTAGGTTGTTCTTACACGTAGTTTTTAAAAAGGGTCCATAATAAAAGCACTTATTGTGGTGTCTAAAATGCATATGGCTTGCTCTTCCAAGAATTCTTTGAAGGAGTTTCATCCTTTGTAACCCACAAAGACATGGGCAATACATTTGAATGAGAAGAATATTACCCTATTTCCTCTATTATCATCCTTGACGCACAGCAAATTCTCCCAAATCCAGACCAGATTTGTCTGGTGAAAATGCTCAAAGAAAAAAAAAAAAAAAAAACTAGCATTGCCGTGAGTACCGTGAGGACTCTATTAATGGCTCTTGGGTGGGTATGAGAAAAATAATTGTGAATAACACATATCTCTGCAATTAATACATTTATTGTAGCCAATTGTCATTTCATAACTTCTATTGAAGTTTTATTTATTATATTTACAATATCATGTGAACATGTTGAAGAGAAAAAGTAAACAAATCTTGAAATAAATATGCTCCTAATTTGAATTGTGTCTTCTGAATGGTATATAAGGTGATGCCTATATACTTTACAAGTAATAGCTTCACAATTACTTTTGTCTTTATAGATATTTTTTCATTATACTATTGTTATTTAAGCATGTTAGCATAATTAGATGGATAGCTACATCCAAGAGTTGGATCTTTATTTATTTTCCAACTAATATTTGAAGATTCTGACTTGACTTTGTAATCAACCATCATTTTAAGGAATGTGGACACTGACGTGGGGTGGGTGATCAGATATGAAAAATACCTCTTATAATTTAGTGTATAATAATGTGGTGTAACAATCACACAAAACAATAAGCAATGATTGTTGATGCATTTGTGATAAATTGACAGCTCTGTTGACTTGGCTTGGCACACTCATGTCTGAATGTTGGATGTCTGGCCCTAGATTAACCTTAACTGAGAATACTGGGGCTACTTAGTTCAGCTTTGCATGTCTCTTATTCTTTAGGCTGTCATGGTCAAGCCCAGACACTCAAGTGCTTTTTCAAACTTTCCATCTCTTAAAGCAAGTCATATGGCTGAATCCAGAGTTAGAATCATATGGTAGGACACTGCAGAATCATATGGTAGAAGGAGAAGACTCAGGGGAGAGTGAAGAAGTGGGGCCATTTTGGAAATTTATTTAATAAAATAACAAAAATTTAGCTCTCATTACCTCAAAAATATTCCTATTAATAGAATAATTTAAAAAATCATTTCGGGGTTACCTTCAGCATTTTCAGTAGTGGAGCAAAGAAGCAAAAGATTCAAATGGTAGATCCTGCTGAGGAGTCAGGTGGGTGGCATGTCGGGGAAATCTGTCCATGAATGAAAAACTTCAGTAAGTGGTCTGGGAATACAGTTTGAGATCCAACCACAAGAAGAGCTGACATAACCTGTATGGCCACTAGATAGTAGATTAAAAAAAGAAAAGCAGAATTCCAGTCCTCTGGACTAGCCACCAGGGAATTTAAAACATGGAAAAGTGAATCAGGAGTCCCAGAGACCACTCAGAGCACTGTGATATCCAATTTCAGCAAAGAAAATAGGGGAAAAAGAAGTGCCTTATCCGTTGTGACTCTACCAGCAGATTCTGGAATGGGATGAGAAATTGATTTCTAACCTCTGGGAGCTGAGGGAGTGAAGGCTATTTCTTTTGGTGGTGATGTAAGTGTAGTTGAATAATAATGATCACATACGACGTTTTGCCTGGTGTAAAAAAAAGAAATGGGGAGTAGATGTTAAATTTACAGATCGGGAATGTAGGATTCTTTCAATGTTTTGTCTTCACTCTGTTTCCAGTTCAGCTGTTTCCTAGTCCCTGGTCATAGGAGAAAAGTGTCTGAAATCTTCACTCTAGATGGATACGGAGAAATATAAATGAGGGTGGAGTTTGAGCATGGCATTTCTTTTCTAAGATTTCTGTCTCTGTAGAGACAGATGGAGATAGTTCTTAGAATAGATGCCAGGATTTGAGATTTCTCTAGGGAATAATAATGCACTTTTTTTTTCTTGCCTCAGCTTGAGTTTACAAAAGGTGAAACAGAGAGGGGCTTGAAAGATGAGTAGCCATTTATGTTTATTTTGGTAACCAAGCTGAATGCACAGGGGAATTATGAGCTTCTGTCTGGAAAGTGGGAAAATATTTGGGAATCTGGAACATTCATTCAGGCCAAAAGTGGACTCAGGTGTGCAAGAAATAAAATTGTTTCTTAAACAATCTCTCAGGAAGGGTCAAGCGTGCAAAAAGCCTTTAGGTACTCATATGGGAGTTTATTATGGGCCTAGAATATGAAGCTTAGAAATGGGAGAGGGATTTGTGAGATAAAATACAAAACATGTTGTATTCAAACATTAACTCTGAAGTATGGAGCCAAGTTGAACAGTAAGGAGGGAGAAACTGAGGCAGGCTCTTGTGGGTCAGAAAAGATTACTTGATTAATTTTCACAGCACTGAAGTTCTGAAGGTAGGCATTTATTTTCCAAGGGGAATAAATAGGAGAGGACATTTTTTTATATAGTGGAACTGGCTTTATGTTGCCTTTGCCGCTGCTGCTGCTGCCACCACCTCCTTCTCCACCTCTTTTTTGTTTCTTTTCTGTATTTTCCTCCTACCTGCTTTTGGGTTACATTTTGGTAGCTGACCTGCTTGTTCTGAAACTCAGGCACACTCTTGTCTCGGTCAGCATTGTCTCAGGGCTTAGAGAGAGACCAAGGTGACAGGTGGGAGGGTATTAATGGGTTCAGCTGAGAATTAGCTAGGTGAAGTCATAGACAGAAAACTATAAATAATAACTCATATGAAATTAATTAATTCACCTATATTAAATTTCTAATTACTCGGGAGCAAAACTGGTATCTTTTTCAAGCTTGTGGGAAAGGGATGTAAGCAAAGCAAAATCAATATTATGGTCTACTATATGCTCAAACATTTTTATGCACACACAAATCTGTTTTTGCCCTTCATCCAGGTCCCCCCTTTCTAAGGTAATAATACCGCAATGATCTGTGGGAGACACTCCTCCCACATCTTCAATTCATGTAGTTTGATTTGGTAATATCTGAACCCTACTGTTCCATGAGTGGACACCCAAAAAGTATGCATGATGAATAAAAAATACAGAGATTGGTCAGCACAGAAAATGTGTCCTAATCTAAGCCAAATAGAGCCAATGTGTACAAACTGAGAATTTTGCTGTAACTCTTAGAGGAAAATCATTACATTTCTACTGAAATATATGTACATATACACTTGCACACACCATGTCTTAAAAATAAGAAGTGCACTATCTGTGCATAATTCTTTATTTAAACATGTGGCAGTGCTGGGTTAATTGTGTCGATTAGACATAATGCTACCAAGATTAATATTGTAAAATTCAATATATCCATTCTATATGTGTATATTAATTTTACTTTCTCTGTGATTGACGCCTAAAAGAAATATGGATCTGAGTTTCTAAGTCAAAACTAGTCTTATTTCAGGACTCCTAAGCTGCCTGTGGAGCCCTGATGGCATAGTGGTTAAGAGCTCAATTGCTAACCAAAAGATCAGCAGTTTGAATCCACCTGCCACTCTTTGGAAA